>NC_134492.1:6613185-6793185 GCF_040206685.1 Ascaphus truei | reverse complement strand
CCATGGCAACGCGGCGTCAATAGACGCCGCGGCACCATGTGACTTGACGCTGCGTGGGCGTGTGACGTCATCTGACGCGAATGAAGGTAGGCAGGGGGGCGCGAGAGCCGGGGGCAGAGTGACAGGGGGGCGCAGCACAAAAAGTTTGCGCTCCCCTGACATATTACACCGCCATGATTTATTTAAACTGGGATATATATACGTATCATGTGTATCAAGTATCCATCCCCTGAAGAAATCACTTAGTGTGAAGAAACGCATAGGGTTAACACTGTGCTGCTAAGCAAAGGGCGTACACACGAAGTTACCTAATGCTTGGACTAAGGACATCCGCGGTCACATCTAATCCATTCCCTGCCCTGCCCGGAACCAAGCTACATCGGAGGTGTGTTTCCGGAGGACTTCGCAGACGGCTGTGTAGCACTCTGAGTTCCTGCTGGACGGAGGCTCAGAGGGATCAGTCCGGACAGACAAGGCGGAAGGCGGAAGGCGGAGGAGCGGAGGAGCGGAGGAGCGGAGGAGCGGAGGAGCGGAGGAGCGGAGTTCTAGTGCCGGGGCATGAGTACTATCTCATAACATATTCTTATACTTTTGTTGTTTGTGAGTTTTAATTTGTAAAACTTTGGAATCATTAAATGTATTTTTTAGACTTAATGCACTAGGATCAGGCACTTTCTTCTTTTTTTCTATACAGATCTGTTAAGGAAAGTCGTTGGTTCCATACAGACGGCTGCCAGTATCCTGTTCCAGTGCAATCTACAAATTGGGAATATTTATAAGTGGACTCAAAAAACATATGGTTTTATTGGACTTTTTATTATTTACCATGTTTATTCATATTTGAGAGTTATTGAGTTTTATTGGTGTATACTCATCCCAATTCATATATATATATATTCGTTAAAGTAATTTTAACATTTTTTTATACCACAATATATATTTTTTTTATTACCACCATTTTTTAGATATATTTAGATCATTTTATATATATATATATATATATATATATATATATATATATATATATATATATAAAATCAAAAAATAAATAGACGATACCGTTCTGTGGCTAACGATATGCTTTTATTTGTGCGAGCTTTCGAGATACACTGATCTCTTCTTCCGGCGATGTTACAATGAATGAAGCAAGCAAAGGGTATTCTTAAAAACAGTGTCTCTTGGAATGTTATCTGTGCTGGTCTCACCCCCCCCCCCCCTGTGTGGAAGTGATTTCAAGAGACACTGTTTTTAAGTATACCCTTTGCGTGCTTCATTCATTGTAACATCGCCGGAAGAAGAGATCAGTGTATCTCGAAAGCTCGCACAAATAAAAGCATTTTATTAGCCACAGAACGGTATAGTCTATTTATTTTTTGATTATTGAAGCTCGGCTAACACGGTACTGATACCTCTACATGTATATATATATATATATATATATATATATATATATATATATATATATATATATATATATATATATATATATATACATACATATTCACATTTTTTAGGTTTATTCATTCACAATCACTTTATAGTTTTTTGCACCAGCAACACGTTTTGAGTATTGATTTTTTGTATATATTTTTTTCTTCTTTCTATTTACATCAGTTTTTTTATTGTACTGTATATACAGTATACATTCATTGGTATAGATTGGTATATAATAGCCCAGTTATAAGGGGCTTTAGATTAACACATTGGTACCATATAATACCACCAGACATAGAGGCGCAGTCTTTTTTTCTGTTAAAATATATATATATATATATATTTGTATATTTATATATTATATTGGGGGAAAACGGATATACTAAAGGATCCTTTTGTGTCACTGTACGTGTGATAATCATAGCACTTGGACACTTGGATAGAGATATTTGTACACATAGACAAACTACTGTAGGAAATTTATGTTTAATCGGGGGATCCGAGGGATTTTAGTCTGCACTAAAATGTAGTACAGTAATTATGGAAACTGTATGGAAGGATGTCTAATATAATAAGAAGAGAGAAAATACAAAAATTAGGGATAAAAGGGAACAAATATTCAAATATTGATCAAATTTCTGTAGTCTTCTGTAAATTAAAAGAGATGTAAACCATAATTTCTTCTTTAATGAAGTGGTTTATGAATCTAGAAAACATCATTATAAATTTGGTAAATATTTAGTATTTAGCCTGCTTGTGTACAACTGGAATATTACAAAACATGTAATGTTGACAGCTAAATTTGAATTGCCGCTTTCTGAAGCATCTAATGGAATGATACTGAAATCCTAAACCCATTTTTATTTCATTTTGGCAGAGGCGTGCATCCCTTTGCTCCGGACCCTGAATAAATTACATAACACTTCCAAGTCAACATCCAAACCGCATTTGTGCTGGTGTTCATTCTTTTCTCTCACCTACTGCTACTGCGTTCTCCATTGGACCAAACTTTACCTGCTGCTGCTCATCCCAGTAATGGGCCTTAATTCTATTCTCCTTGCTGCCAGGAACTAACTTCTTCTTCTCCTGCTGCTGAGTCGCTCCATCTGCTCTCTGTGTTAACAAAGCTTGCATTGTGGGCTTCAGTTCCTGTTCGTAGCAGCTGTATATAATATGCGGAAAGCTATTTAAAAGAATCAGAGGTTTTTTTTTTTTTTTTAATTAAAAGCAGAACTATCTGTGCAATGTTTTTATATACGCTACCAATTGCAAGGGGTGATTATGTACTGTACAGGGAATCTTGCTTCTCAGCACATGAAAGAAATACAACACACATTGTATTGGCCATCCACAAATAATGTCTTCACTGTGTAACTGTGAATGTTATTTTAGCTGCATACCTTTCCCATTGAAAATAAATCAAAGACATGACATGGTACCCGAGAAGACTCCCGTCCCCCTCACCAGCTTATCCCATGATATCTTCCCTCCTTTTCCACATAACCCCCAGAAACCACAGCACAACCATGTCTTGGGTGAACTGGCCACAGGGTGGACACATCCTCCGTTGTCGCCAACGAATTCGCTTACAAATACCATAGAATATTGCGTAAATAATGAATGAAATTCAAATCCTGTTATGATTTATACAGCACAGTAAAGCCATATAATCTGTATGTCCCTTCATTATTACATCTGAATTTTTTTTTATTTTAGTAAGATATATATTTTTTCTAGACAATCATTAACAATGTGATGCCTTACAATGTTTGACAGTGGGAAAAATATGTCAAAGTCCCCAAAATAGGAGTTCACTTTATTGTGGTGTAAAATATAAAATTACAATTTTCATGAAGCATTATACAGTATGAAATCTACAAACACTGACCACATATAATAAGACCCCTTTTCAGTTGGGAGGAAAGCAAGCTTCATTCACATGCTTATGTCCTGCAACATGTTTTAATTCTTAGGCTGGAAAATGACTAAACCGTCAGGTTTTTCCCCCACTATTCATGTCAGGCTTACAGGTCTGTAATGCCCCAGTTCTGATCTAGCTCCCTTTTAAATATAATGTAGGCCCCACATCTGCTTTACGCCAATCTTGTGGTACTGAGCCTGGTGAAATGGAGTCCTTGAATATTAAATATAATGGTTTAGCTATTACTGAACTTAACTCCTTGAGAACTCTTGGATGTATGCCATCGGGGCCAGGTGCCTTATTTACTTTCATTTCATTTTATCAAGCCGCCTATGAGCTTCTTCCTCAGTTATCCAATTGTTTCTTAATATAGAGGTTGTGGCTTCGTCCTGTGGCACTACTATTGCAATTGATTCTTCCCTAGTAAATACAGAGGCAAATAATCTGTTAAATCCTCAGTTTTTTCTTTATCTCCAATACTTTGCCTGCCCATCTCACACTGAAAAGTCCTATATTTTCTTTTCTAATTTTTTCTTGTTAAGGTACTTAAAGAACTTTTTAGGGTTGATTTTACTTTCTATTGCAATTCTTTTTTCATTTTCATATTCTGCTCATTTGATTGCCCTTTTGTAACTTTTGTTACATTCCGTATAATTCTGATATGATGCCCCCATCCCTTCTGACTTTAAGGGGCCTATGATTTATTTAATTCACAATAAAAAGTCAAATCAGCACTCTTACTTAAAAGATTAGTTGTTATTGTGCTGCTTACTTTTCATGGATTTCTAGCAGTCTTATTAGAATAATTCACTAATCATAGCCAATAGGCATAAGACTAGACTTAAGTTTCAGTATGCATTTAAAATATAACGTATAAATTCATTATACACATTGTTACCTACTCAAAGTGCATTCATGGCAGCCTCTTTCAATCCATTCAAAATTGTTCAATCCATTCAAGGCATAAAGACAATGTAAATATCTAAACATAATAAAAGAACTTGGGATAAATCTGGTCAAATCCAGACCTCAAATCATACATTTTTGTGCAATTACTCCAATGATAATGGACAGATAAAATAGAACAAATGACAGTGGTACAGAAATGCAATCCGTGTGCCACAATATATAGCCTCAAGAAAAACCCCTTATAGGACATTCGCTGTCCCAATACACTATTGGAATACAGTGAATGTCATACACATAATTTAACCCATTCCTTGCCAAAAGTGTAGGGTTCAGGGACATCTGCTAGAAATGCACGATAAAACATATTCTCAATACATAAACATAGCAAGATCATAAATATGCCATAGAGCCAATATAAAATGTACACATGTATACTAGAAATGGCAAGTGTTGGCCCCTCCCAACTTTCTTTGCCCTGTGTCAAAGCGCTGAGCCACAGTATAAAACATAATCACAAACATAGGTACAGCACAGTAAAGATAGCAGGTATAACATGTTTGCAAGATAAGAAGCCTTTCCGTCCCACGTGGCAGCCTAACAGCTGCTTATCATTGGCCTAATTGTCAAGTTAATGAGATACTAATATGTATGTTTATAAACTATGCATGAGAGAGAGTGGGCAAAATAGAGTTCAGTCACTTAATAGGGAAACATGCAAATTGTTGCGTTAAATAAATTTAAAAAAAAATATATATATATATATAATGCCTGCTAGACTAAGATACTGTATGTATATCATCTGGCCAGTACTCGTATTTTTAAAATACAGATATAGAAGGGGGACAGATTGAGCCCTGCAAAAATTGGAAAAGGGCTGGAGGCAGGTATAAAAATAAAACTATTTATCAGGCATATTAGCCAAAAAACATTCCATACAGGAGTCCTCTAACACGTTTCTCTCCTTTGTAAATGTTTCTCTTCTCATCAACTTCCCACTCCCATTCTGCACACATTTTCTTTATCGCTCCTCCCCTCCACCTCTGCATGTGCCCATACACTGCACCACTATTTACACACCTCAATAAAAAGCACCCCCACAAATTCTCTCTTTCCACTCCTCCTTCTTGCTGCTGAGGATCTCTCTCCTAATCCTGGTCACAGCCATATACACATCTGCTCTCACCCATGCCTCCATGCCACCTCTTTACCTGCTTATGGAGTTAACCCATCTAATTTAATACCGACCAACCCCAAAACTCACATTGCAAAAGAAGCATCTCAATATCCTGGACTCATGGCTATTGTCCCACACTCATAGTCACTCAAACCAACCATTGTGGCCAAGCACTGCCATCAACATCACTTATTCCTTCACCTGCTCTCTCTGTAATGTTCCCAACATACCACTTAGATTGTAAGCTCTCTGGGGGAAGGGATTTCCTTTCCTATTGTCTGATTTTGCTGCGCTTATTGTATTATTATAATTCCCTGTACTGTGTTGTCATTGTTTTTTAAATAGTTTTTTTTAATTGGGTTTACAAACATTAAACGTTATTACAATACAGGGGGGGGGGGGGGAAAGATAAGAAACACAGAAAAAAATACTTTTACACAAAATTATTGCTCATCATACTTATAATTTCAAAATTCAGCACATTAACACAAATAATAATAAAAAGAAAAAACATTTAATAGCATTTTGAAAGATTAACATCAAAGTGATCACCCCACAGCCTCCTAGAAGAATCTGGCAGAAGAGTCCCCATTCACCATCTCCCCATCAACAATATACTATCATATTTCCTCTAAGGCAAAATTATCTGTGACCCATCGCAATCAGTCTGAGGAGACCCCAAGAGGTACGCTCAAATGTCTGTATGATTGAATCTCTATCTTGTTGCAACATACGATCAATGAACTTTTCCCATTTAAAAAAAAAATCTCGGTTCTTAATTCTTTATTCGTCTCAGCTTCTAATTAGCCATCATCATCCATTTATTCATATAATCGTTTCAAATATCTAAAGTACGGGGTTCAGGCTTTATCCATTTCACCATCGCTGTTTTCCTTGCTGCTTGCAAGACGATCTCGGCTGGCCTTGGGACATTGTTCCTTACATTGACCTGTTTCCAATATTCCATATTTCCAGACAGCCAGGCTAAGGCTCTTTTATTGTAGTTACCCCAATAACTTCTTGTATATACTGCAGAACTTTATCCCAAAAATCAGAAATAACCAGACAATCCCACAAACAGTGTATTTAAATCTGCTCTTTCCTGTGAGCCCTTGGGGCACTTATTTTTAGATTTCTCAATCCGCTTATAGTTGATATCAAAAGCATAATAGGCCCTATGCAGCATCTTATATTGCATCTCTCTCCACTCCACAGAAATGATCATTTTTCTAACCCGAGTTACCCTTCGAGTAACAGATCAACTCCTTCAATTTCTGGGCAATCTTTTTCCCATGTAGTGAACATTTTTCTGAGATCCTGCCCATAGTCCTTGCCCCTAATCCAATCATATAAATCTGAGATAGAATTATTGTTTTTGTGAAGCGCTGAGTACACTTTTGGCGCTATATAAACACATACTGTACATACACACAATATGCGCCAAGTAACTTTTGATTGTATTGCACTTCGGTACAATTCATACAGAAGAATTAATGCATGTAAGAAAAATGTATAATATAGATTTATTCTATAGACTATAGGTTGCTGACATTGTTACAACTATATAATGATTGTTAACATGGATATGTTGTGTTATTATTGCTGCTATTTATTCTCACCCTGCAGCTGCACGTTAATCCTCATCCAACCAGCGATTGTCCAAGCATCATTCTTCCGGTTTTAACTAAAGATCCCTTCTCTTTCTTTGTGTTCTGAAACTCAATTGATGAGTATTCAACTACAGCTACCTCTGCTCTGATTCCTACCGTCAAAAATGGTGCCAACCTATCATGCCTAAATTGTGGGTCTAATAGCATTGCTAACAGTAACAGGTGCTCAGCAAGTTGTTTCATGCTGATAACGTAAATCTCTATTCAATGCATGGTGTACAACAGAGGAAAAATTGTCATGTTATCAGCATTCACACATTCTATTTGCATTTGAAATGGTTTCCAAGTAAGCAAATCAAAGTCAAACATTGGCTGAGACTTGCATCCTTAATAGCCACTAATTGTGTTTCTTCTATATAAGGATTTACAACAGCTATGACCCATACTTTTTACAAGTCTGGCAAGATATTTTGATATATACGGCAAGCACTAACACTGAATATTATAGACCATCTATGATATAGTATGTGTGAGCCATGAAGCTATTTTATTAACTGTACACTATACAAAGCCCCTGAAACTTAGTCACAATAAAAGGAATTCTTTATGATGCAAATCCTTCCATTGCACAATTCAAATACTGTACTAATCAAAACAGGATAATCTATATATCTTTCCTTTGAGAGTCTATGTATAACAGCAGACTTGTACACGAGTGTAAAGTATTAGTATCTTTCATTTTTGGCTTAGTGTAGATGTATTAATCAAACATTTATCAAAGTTCATCAGTGATATTTTGATAGATTGTTGGATATATCTCATGGTCTGTTATTCTCTCTTGAGTTATATCAGTACTGTCTCCATGTTTAGACATGCTAATATTTTGCTTAGTATCTCAGGATCTGATGAAGAGATAGGGGGTAATGCTATATACATTCAGACCTTTATGACTGAAAAGCCTCATTGACTACAGTGGAAATCTTCTTCGGTTGACAATGACCCAAATGGCGACTTTGGACAATATACTGTAGAATAAGGCCCATAGTCTTAACTAAAGATGTGAGTCATATTGTTGTCCAATTTAATGCAGAAATCCACACAACTTCTTTTGAACTAAAGACTTGCAGAGCACCTGATGCTAATAAATGCACTTTTGCCATTTTAAACAAAGAAGATGCAAAATAATGTATTTGATAAAAAAACTATATGTAATGTATGTTTATTAGATGATGTCTAATGCAAACTAATTAGCACAGCAATCTGTATATTAGAAATTTGCATAAATTAATGCCGATATATAAGACCTCTAGACAAGGGCTATTCTGTAGAAAATGTTGAGACGCACAGGTGGACCGTTTATTGGTCATTAACTTTCAGAAGCATTGTATTGACCCAACAGATATGTTTTACCAGGAAGTGCTAAAGAAAGCATGTGGCTTCTCAGAACATGAATTGTATGTGTACTGGTAAAGCAGGTTGGAAGTAAGAATAAGGCTAAAAGATGCTGAAGAAGGCAAGATGATTAAGACCTAAGCAAGTTAGACAAACAGACAGAATGTAATGTAAGCTAGAAAGAAAAGAAACAGAACAATCCAAGGATGAGGGAAAGTATCCAAATAGATAATGGGAGATTAGGAAGGAGGGTCGAGTAGGGGTATTTTCTTAGTAAGCTCTGGAGTGATTGGCTGCTTTGGAGTTTACTGAATAAGCCTCCTAGTGTACATATAGGAGGTGCCCAGGAAAATAGATACAGTATATGGAAAGGAACGAGATCTCAACTGGGCATATAAGAGAGACAGTATGAAGGAAAGTAATAGAAAGTGCCATAGAATGACACCATGATTGGATCTGCTGTAATATGAACATTGGAACCTGATAGCAGAGATTGTGTTTGGCTGCAATGTGTAGTATATTTGTGTAGGTGCTGGCTGCAATGTGTAGTATATTTGTGTAGGTGCTGGCTGCAATGTGTAGTATATTTGTGTATGTGCTGGCTGCAATGTGTAGTATATTTGTGTAGGTGCTGGCTGCAATGTGTAGTATATTTGTGTAGGTGCTGGCTGCAATGTGTAGTATATTTGTGCAGGTACAAACAACTAACAAAATACATTCCCTACAAGCACTAGATCCAACTAAAAATGATGTGAACAATACGTGATGAATGATATTTCAAACACAATACTAAATGTGATTAAAAATATAAGTGACAAAATAATAATGATAATAAGCTTCCAAGGGGATCTACATACAGCAGATGGTTCCAAACCTGCTAAACAAAACTGAACATACAAAATAAGTGTCCCCGGCGCTGGTGCCTATAGTGTCCCAAATACCATATCCAAAAGACAGTCATGTGATGTGAGACAGTCCAGGTGGACAAATTCTCCTCCGGCTCGCTGTTTGATGATGTCAGCAGCACGGGTCGCTTCTCCGGCGTCAGGTGGTTGCAGCAGCTGATCGGCACGCACAAAAACTAAGCTCCTCCTCCCTACGCATTTCGTGACTGTGCGTCACTTCCTCAGGGGAGAATTTGTTAATCGCTTGATCTCCGTCACTTTCGGGTTGGAAGCAGGTTGCGGACGGCATTCGTGAGTTGTACTGCCCTCCCATACTTATTGTAAGTGTGGGTAGTGTGTTGCTTTTTATTTGTATTAAAGTGTAGTTACGTATTACACCAGGCTGTGTCCTATTTCCCCTTTCCCACGGTCAATGCTGTCAATGGAGTGTCCGTGAGTTCTACTATCCTAAGGGGAATCATCTCGTTTAACCACGTGGGGTCCGTGGATATCGTGAAGACGTGGCACAAGCACAGATTCTCTCCCCTGGACAAGCAAGATTAAGTAGGGCATTTTATTTTTTAGATAGGGACATTGTATCTTTTATACTGCGCAATTGGTGAGTCTTTTGTTTTTGTGTATTTCCAGAAACTATTTGGAGTTATCCTAAAAGACACCCTTACCCATCTGGAACTTTCTTGGTTGTTCTTTCCATCCACCTGGACTATCTCACATCACAGGACTGTCTTTTGGATATGGTATTTGGGACACTATAGGCACCAGCGCCGAGGACACTTATTTTGTATGTTCATATTTGTGTAGGTGTTGGCTGCATTGTGTAGTATATTTGTGTAGGTGCTGGCTGCAATTATATTCACTACAATTATTGTGGAAAATATAATAATATATAGACATTGGTTATGGTTTGGAATGAGAACATTCTTGTTTTTGATTAAAAAAATTATGTTTTAAAAATAAGGCCGATTTGTTGGAGGAAAAAGATAATGGCGTTGTCGCCCTCAGCAGAGATCGTGAGCAGATTCACAAATAATGCACCAGCAGAGAACAGTGAACAGTTATCAGATCAGCCTAACGATGGTGTGGATGGGAAACCACAACTCCTTTTTCTAATGTCAGTGAAATATCATATGATGTATTTCGAGGAGGGGCGGTGAACTCCAATCCTCAAGGGCCACCAACAGGTCAGGTTTTCAGGATATCCCTGCTCCAGCATCGGCGGCTCAATCAGTGGCTCAGTCGAAGGTTTAGACTAAGAAGCAGGAAGAGAAACACTAACTAAAATTAAAATATCTTTATTTCTTCCAGGTTGGTGAAGAATCTAAGGTTTTTTTTTTTTGCTTTGTTTTAGTCCAATTGCAAACGCCTTGGATACTGATGGTTAGTAGTTTGTGACCTGTTCCTAATGGACAGGTAATGGTTATCCCCTCTATATCACATTCCATGATATGAAAAAAGACATAGAGAACTGCCAGACATCACATCACTGCACCATTGTCATCAAGTTGCAATATTAATTCTTCCAGTTTCCTCAGTTCTCTGGATCAAAACAGACTGTTTTCAATTTCAGATGCTGGCTGCATTTCAAGATATGAGATTCCTTCCTGCTTCTTTCTCTAAAGAAAAGAGCTTCTCATAACCAGTTTCCAGGTGCAGTGTTGGCAATAAATCATAAGATACTACTTTAAAACATAAATAATTAGATATTTTTCTAGAACAAGTAAAAATGAAAGAGACAGCAGTTTCATGGCCTGCATGCCTCCATGTAAACTCGTGAGGGCCTCAGGTGGCATTGGACTGGCACCACCCTGCCAGTTGACCCAGTACTTTTTTGTGTAGGACCTGCATTTTCTTGGTATTTCACTGCTTTCCTTGCTTAACCTGGCTGTTCCTCAATATGCCATCTCTCATCATGCAATTAATGCCATGCAATGACGTGGATAATATTAAGCAAGATTGTAGGCAATGTTAATTCTAACTCCGACCCGATTCAACTGAAGGGTTATAAATAATGATCAGAGATACCTGAATTGATATATAATGAGAACTCTGGCATAGTGTAGAAATAGGATGGTTGGAAGATGAAGTTTAATCTTGCATATGTTACATTTGAGGCAGTGGTGGCCAATACTGTGGAGTGGATTTTATAAGAACCGTTAGTAACATAGTAACAGAAAGGGGAGATGTCAGGAAAAGACAGTTATATTTGCATGTCATCAAAAAGGTGAGAAAGAAAACCAAATGAGTGTATTAGATCAACAAGAGAACAGATATTACACCTACTTATATCCTTAGGATAGGGGGCCCGAGTGAGGAAGTGGAGTATAGGCATACCCCATATTAACGTACGTACGGGTCCAGAGAATGTATGTAAAGTGAAAATGTACTTAAAGTGAAGCACTCCCTTTTCTCCACTTATTGATGCACATACTGTATTGCAATCGTCATATACGTGTATAACTGATGTAAATAACGCATGTGTAACAGGCTCTATAGTCTCCCCGCTTGCGCACAGCTTCGGTACAGGTAGGGAGCCAGTATTGCTGTTCAGGACGTGCTGACAGGCGCATGCATGAGCTGCTGTTTTCCTATTGGGTGATATGTCCTTACTCGCGAGTGTACTTAAAGTGAGTGTCCTTAAACCGGGGTTTTCCTGTATTAGTGAAATGTTAGCTTTGAATTGGTTAATAACATCATGCATTTAATAAAGAATTTTCCATTGAGTTATTGTACTACTGTATAAACTACAGTGCATTAGCAAAAATACAAACACTATTATTTATAGGATGTTAACACTAGTAAAATAGTTGTGTACCAACAACTAAGTGGTGAATAGCCATTGATATTTTTAAATCATGCATACTGTATATATATTGAAGTTATTTTTTATTAAGATACTGAAAACTTTTTATTACTGTGCCATAAAATAGACAGTGTGTTTAATTTTTTTTAATACTGTGCCTGGACCACAATGCATAAACACATTACTAAAAAGTATGATTTTCAAGTCCCAGGAACCAGTATGCAATAGGCTTTAATTTGCCGTAGTACAGAAGCAGAGACCCTAACAACCTCTATCAACATACACTATCATTCAAAAACTACAGCTTTGTTGGCTCTACCTGGTTTAACATTTATTTTATACGGCACCTATACTTGTGTATCTTGAACTTGGCTATCTTACATAAAACAAAGGTTTAGAAGTTTTTGTAGCATCAATATGCATGCACATCAAAGACAAAATGTGATGAGTATCTTATTTTCCATCAAGCTGGAACACATTTGTGAGTAGCTGTGTTCAGTGTAGAAATATTAAATATTTAAGTAAAATGCATCTCAACATTTTAATGACTTTACTACATTTTGTATCATTTTTTAAAAACTTTTTTTGGAGTCAAAGAACAGCAGGATCACAAGAATAAAGATAGAATTAGAACTTTTTCTCTAACCACCTGGCTTCTAATGAAATATTCAGAATGGGCATGATACTGTGCTGGTATCTTAAAGTGTGTGACATAAATACAGAAAGCTGACAATATGCAAATTCACAAATAACTATTATACTATGTTCTGTTTAACTGCTTTAGTCTCTCTGTTGTACCCCTGTCAGTTGCTGAGTATACATGAAACACCTCTTTATTCCCCTATAAGTATTAATATGTATATATTAGGGTGCGGCCTGCGTCCACCTCCCCTGTACCTGAGAGAGAATATTCAGCATGCAAAGTACCAGGCTGGGGTCAGACAACGCGGCAGGAAACATGTCTTATAAATAATAGTACTTTTTAGGTAGGGAACACAGGAGTCACATGCAGTGGCCTTCAATGTCAGGCGATCACAGACAGCACTTAAGGCAATCTACATACAGTATAATAGCAAACATCACTGTGCAAATGTCCCACAGAGTCACTTATTCAGTCACGGTGGCCCAAGTGCTAACTAAAAGGGCCACTGTAGGTGCCGGCACAGCGTTGGAGCTTGTGTAGTATTTTGTAGTTGAAATGGTTACAGGTCTGTTACTTTACAAGGGGTGTCATGCCCAGGGAACTTAGAAAGGATACTGATGTGTTTGTTGCAGCGATCTCCCAGCTGCGTTTTGGCTTTATGACTCACAGCTTTGAATCCACGGCTTGTACAGGTTCTCTTTCACACAGGTCTCCTTCTCAGCTCACTTCTCCCTGCCTATGTTTCTCCACACTCACGTTGCAACAACCTCCCAGTTCGTCAGGGTCCAATGAGCTTTTTCCATGGGGTTATCAGAATTGCTTGAGATTAATGGGTTAATGGTACAGCAAAACATACTTTAGAGCATCTGTGTTTCCAAGCAGGTTAAGGATGAATAATAATGTAGGATTATATTACCATGCAGTAACATTTTAATGATATTTTCTATGTTAATAATAGCCACAATACATCTGTTTAACTAGCTGTGCAATCATTTTAGCATCACAAGTAATCATTAAATGAACCTATACATACTGTATGATAAACTGATTTTCTTGACAAGTGACAATATTCTCTGACAATTGTTGACCCCCCTTTATTTGTTTACCTACAATATTACAGCAGTGACCTTTTCTTATTACTAGTAAAACAGTAAAATAACTAATAAATATTGTGAACACTTTCATTTGTGCCATGCAGTAATTATCTCACTTAATTATTTCTCTAATCAATACATCCTATGTTTGAAGTAAATGGGGGTTGAGGAACACATTTTGCATAATAGTAGGCGTGTGATTTAAAATCCTAAGTGATTTCAAGCATGTTTTATAGGATGTTATAATAGTTTTGTGAATTATGGTATTGACTAAGAAACCCTCAATCTACAACATATTCTGAATTATACATGAAAAGGCCTTAAATAGAGATTGACTCGGCGTGAGCCAACAGTGCTTCAAATTGATAATTCCAGCTAAATGCATATTAGCCTCTAAAATGTAATTCTACTGTGTATCAAATAAAAAGCAACATTTGTCAAAAATTGATATATAATCCATTTTCTAAAGAACTGCAGGACAAAATATTCAGATAAGTCCCTGACATTTATATCAAAATAAGCAGAACATGCATGTTGCAATAAGCTGTCAAATACACATTGTAATTTTAAACCACAGAGACTTAGCAACGTTTTATTTTCTTAACCTTTAAACATCTGAAGATAAAACTAGCAAATAGCAAACGTAAATCAAATTAAAGAATGTTTCTTACCAATGTTGAAATTAAATGGAAAAAAAACTAGGTTCCCTCCACCCTTACCTGACCTGACCTTCCCCCACAAGAGGACCAATCTGAAAAATGGGAAGCGACTTTGTCAAGTGCCTTATATCTTAGTATCACTTCAAAATATAGCCCCTAGAGGCAGATTCAAACACCATTACAGATTAGTGACCCTGATCTGGCGTTAACTCCCATTCAAGTGGATGAGAATCAAAGATGGATTGGACGTGCTAACTCAATCTGCCCCATAGTGAATCATACAGAAGTAAATAGCTATAAGAAATCATACCCCTCATGACCCAGGTTACCATGTTTACAAACTAACTTCAAACAATTACTTTAGCTGTTTCACAAATTAACTTTGAAGTGAAAAAATGATTGTCAACCAGATTACACTCATTAAACATGTCACTTCCATTGGTTCATATTGGTCCTACAGCGGTAGCAAGATTTACTGTTCCTGTTACCATGGAAAGCCGCGAGATTCTTCATCTAATGGGAACCCTAAAAATTTCTTTAAGTACACTAATAATAAAAAAACGAGAAAAGAAAATATAGGACCCTTTCATTGGCGGCTTGAAAAAATTCAAGTAAATAGGGCACCTGGCCCGATGGCATACTGTACATCCAAGAGTTATGAAGGAGTTAAATTCAGTAATAGCCAAACCATTACATTTAATATTCAAGGACTCCATTTCCACAGGCTCAGTACCACAAGATTGGCGTAAAGCAGATGTGGTGCCTATATTTAAAAAGGGAGCTAGATCACAACCTGGGAATTACAGACCTGTAAGTCTGATTTCAATATTGGGGAAGCTACTTGAAGGGTTAATACAGGATAATATTCAGGAATACCTAATGGAAAACAAAATTATTAGTAATAGTCAGCATGGATTTATGAAGGATAGATCTTGCCAAACTAAGGTTATTTGCTTCTTTGAGGAGATAAGTAGGCATTTAGACCAGGGTAATGCAGTTGATGTGGTCTACTTAGATTTTGCAAAGGCTTTTGATACGGTTCTACACAAGAGGTTAGTGTACAAAATAAAGCAAATTGGACTCAGTAATAATGTATGCACCTTGATTGAAAACTGGTTGAAGGATAGACAACAGAGGGTTGTCATAAATGGAACTTTTTCAGGTTGGGCTAAAGTCGTGAGCGGAGTACCTCGGGGATCGGTACTGGGACCCCTGCTTTTTAACTTGTTTATTAATCACCTTGAGGTTGGGATCGAGAGCAAAGTCTCCATCTTTGCTGATGATACTAAATTGTGTAAGGTAATAGAATCAGAGCAGGATGTAATTTCTCTCCAGAAGGACTTGGAGAGACTGGAAACGTGGACAGGTAAATGGCTGATGAGGTTTAATATAGATAAATGTAAGGTTATGCATTTGGGAAGCAAGAATAAACAGGCAACTTACAAATTAAATGGGGATACATTAGTGGAATCCTTGATGGAGGAAGAGTTAGGAGTGCTTGTAGACAGCTGGCTTAGCAATAGTGCCCAAAGTCATGCAGTAGCTGCAAAGGCAAACATGCTCTTATCTTGCATTAAACGGGCAACGGATGGAAGGGAAGTAAATATAATTATGCCCCTTTACAAAGCATTTGTAAGACCACACCTTGAATATGGAGTACAATTTTGGGCAGCACTCCTTAGAAAAGACATTATGAAACTAGAGAGAGTGCAGTGAAGAGGCACTAAATTAATAAAGGGGAGGGACCATCAAACTTATGAGGAGAGGCTAGCTAAATTAGATTTATTTACATTAGAAAAGAGGCGTCTAAGATGGAATATTATAACTATATACAAATATATTCAGGGACATAACAAGGAGCTTTCAAAATAACTATTTATCCCAAGGATAGTACAAAGGACTCAGTGACAGCCCTTAAGGTTGGAGGAAAAGAATTTCACCAGCAACAAAGGAAAGGGTTCTTTACAGTAAGAACAGTTAAAATGGGGAATTCATTACTCATGGACAGAGAAGAAATTCTCATATCATTACCCATGGGTCTGTGATGGCAGATACAATAGATTTGTTCAAAAAAAGGTTGGACAACGTTTTAGAAAGGAAAGGTAAACAGGGATATACCAAATAAGTAAACATGGGAAGGATGTTGATCCAGGGAGTAATCCAATTGCCAATTCTTGGAGTCGGGAAGGAATTTATTTTCCCCTTATGAGATATCATTAGATGATATGTCACTGGGTTTTTTTGTTTGCCTTCCTCTGGATCAATAAGTAAGTATTGACATAGGATAAAGTAAATGTAAATGTAGCATAGGTTGAACTTGATAGATGCATGTCTTTTTTCAACCTCATCTACTATGTAACTATGTAACTTTGTGTATCACTGTCTAGCCACAAGCTACCCGCGAGAGGCCTACTAAATGACATTCCACGTTTAGGTGGGGTTTTAATAATTAAATTTTAATTTAGTTATCTGACTTCCAGATGGTACTGTTCTGTGAATAGCTTTGTCGATGGCCACAGTGAGGCTATTAAACCGATCTGATATATTAATATGGTTTGAAACAAAAAAAATGTGTAATGTTCTGTGGCTGGTAAAGTTTTCACAATACAGTGACACTGCTCAAACTTTTCAAACGATCAAAATCAAAACAATGTTGCATTCACAAATATTTATTTTATAAATGACTTGTTCTTGTGTGAAACGTGTACTGTAGTGGGTGCATTCCAGGGAGATGCGGACATGCTCTGTGTGCTTTACATACTGCACGTATTGCCTTTGGAATGCATGTCACTGATGGTTGAACAGTTTTCTATGCATGTGCGTCAGCACACATTTTAAAGTATTTTTTATTACTTTTTAATATGTGTACACCAAAACACCCTCCATTATCTATATTCTTACATGAAACGTGGGTTACTATAGTGTTCATGTGGGGGAGGGAGGACTCCTCTGCTATCTGTGACCAATTATTGAACATTGATTAGAGAACTCATCAGTACAGTATTATACTGTACTTCATCGTGTATACTACCTGACTACTTAAAATTGTTCACAATCCAACAAAGGATAATCTTGTGCTCTATCACTCTATATATTATAATAGAGACCTGTTAACAGCATTAAACACATCCCCACACACCCTCTTATTGACCACATGCTGCGGTCCAGCCAGGCATTGTTCATATTGGTTGTGAGGTATTTGCTGGAATGGTGGTACAGGACCCCGTGAGAGCAAACCTTGGCTTGTGCCCTAAACAATAAATAAACATTCTTACAATGTAGAATTTCAATTACAGGTGCACACACACAAGCAAATCACTGTATAAGTCATGTCATTCCCCCCAAAATTGCAAAGGATATTTACCATTCAGGTGAGCCAAGTCAAATCCCGACTCACACACCCTTTAAAAGCGGTGACAGTGGTGGGGGCAGAAGTGGTGCGTCGCCATCATCTGCCGCAGTATCACTGGACCTGCTGATGATCATGCTGCTGCTACTCCTGCTATCTCTGCTATTTTTGTTACAATGTATCTGTTAACATATTACCACATAGCACATGGACTCCATTGGACTCATGTATGCATGTCACAGTTGGTTGAATAGTTGAGTACGCACACGTGTTACTACACTCAGTACCAAAATTAAAGACATTCTTGTGTGCATTATGTGCATTCACACACTATAACCTATGGTAAATACCGTATATTGGTAACATTAACTTGGCTGACTATTGTGTCTTTGTGAGGGAGGTGAGACAGCTCCCGAATCTGTGAACAATTAATAAGCAGTGGTTACAGACACATAGAAAAAGCTAAGAATTCCCCATTTCTTACATTAGCGTTCGACACCGCCTCACACATTCCAATTAAACAGCTCGCAGGCCGGCTCTGACCCTTTTAGACCCCAAATTAAAAGAAACGCCAGATAGTGGTATACAAATGTAACAGAGAGGTTACATAGTGTTCTGCAGTTACATAAACAAGTTAATTTTAGTTCAGAAGCAGCTGTACCGGTACATGGAAACACTGAAATGGTTAAACATTACAGGGCTAATACTGATTATCACGTGTGATGTGTCAACCAACATCATCGGATATGGCCCCGTCGGATATGGCCCCGTCGGATATGGCCCCGTCGGATATGGCCCCGTCGGATATGGCCCCGTCGGATATGGCCCCGTCGGATATGGCCCCGTCGGATAT
The DNA here is from genome assembly GCF_040206685.1 of Ascaphus truei. Lineage (NCBI taxonomy): Eukaryota > Metazoa > Chordata > Amphibia > Anura > Ascaphidae > Ascaphus > Ascaphus truei. The sequence goes on along the minus strand of NC_134492.1, from coordinate 6,774,442 downwards.
GGCCCCGTCGGATATGGCCCCGTCGGATATGGCCCCGTCTGATATGGTCCCGTCGGATATGTCCCCGTCGGATATGGCCCCATCGGATATTGCCCCATTGGATATGGCCCCGTCGGATATGGCCCCGTCGGATATGGCCCCGTCGGATATGGCCCCGTCGGATATGGCCCCGTCGGATATGGCCCCGTCGGATATGGCCCCGTCGGATATGGCCCCGTCGGATATGGCCCCGTCGGATATGGCCCCGTCGGATATGGCCCCGTCGGATATGGCCCCTTAGTAACTGCAGCATTGGGAAAGTCACGTAGCTTGCCCTCAGTTAGGTTTTACTCTGGAACCTTCCATATCATGGTATAACAGTTGGTATAACAGTTGTGCATATAGAGAAAAAAATGATTGTGGAGGTGTGGAGTTCAGTTACTGTATGATGTGTGAGAAGATGAAGGATCAAACTGCTATGACTCCCAACCAGAATACAGATAGTCATCTAAATGGTGATGGTGAAAGAAAGCCCAGATAAGATGAAGGGAACAGTGCAGAAGAAGGCAAGCTAAAGAGGGGTGACATTCCACCCAACACTTTGTCGATACAAATCATGTACCACTAATTACACAGTCAGCTTTGTCATACACTCACAGTATTAAAGGTTTGATATGCAAAAAAACACGTTGTCCCTCTCACTGGACCCCCTACAATCACAACCAAGCAGTTTCTTCACACTGCAGAGAGAGGAAGGATGGAATACCCTCTGAACACCCCGGGCCCCTGTGTCCATGCCTCCCCCACATCGATTCTATTGTAGTTCAGAGCATCAAGCTTAAATTAAGCTTAAAGCAGACAGAGCCATCTGGGAGGGGGGGGGAGGGTAGGGGGAAGGTTCATGTGGTGTTGCCTCTTGATATTTTGTTTTACTAGGTGGTAAGGAGATCTCTGTAGTTGAACCGCGTTAGTTAGCTCCTGGTGACCCCCTGCTTCTCAAGATACTTACCTCGGAAGCAGCCTGGACTGGGTGTCGGAGAATGTGTTTAATGGGGCTGCATCCTGCGGGCCAAGAGGAGGCAGCAATGTGATCTGCTCGGCATACTATTGGCCCACATGATATTTCGCATGTTGATGACGAAATGTTGATGATATCATTTCAGGCCGGTTTTGGCGTGAATTTTAGCTTATAAAAATGTATGCTTATGTTTGTTTCCCTACACCTTGATAAAGTCCTACTCAATGAAATGCGTTGGTGCGTTTCCTACACTTCCACTGCTAAGCAGCCATCCTAGGTCTTCCCTACCTCCCTAGCAGAGGCAGAGGTATGGTCCACACTCACTCTCCCCTGGAGGGAAGAGGACTGTGGAAGGCCCAATCATAGCCTTTCCACTGTGCGACCTGCCTTCTTCAATGGGGAAGGACACTCACAAAGAATTTAGGGTGGTACTTCCCTTAAGTACAGCCAAGAGGAGGGCACCAGGTCTGGCTCATGATTGGTCATGCCCAGGCCTGATGTCACCGCCTCCCGCTGTCACTCAAATGCAGCTCCTCTTAGGGTTAGGGTTAGGGTTAGGGTTAGGGTTAGGGAAAAACCCCATGTCAACTCCTGGCACCTGATTGTACCAGGGTTTACTGCCAGCCCCAGGGCAGAATAGTAGCCATCAGGTGACCTGGCTACACCAGGAAACCATATTGAGCAACTTGAACCCTTCAGCTCTCTCAGGTTCAGGAACAGGAAGCACTGTACCTTAGCAACGTCCTCTCTTTTAAAGGACTATCTTTCTCAGTAGCTAATTGCCAATAACCTAGCACCTTACAGCTTGAGTGTGGACTCCCGAGCCTGTGCAGTGAGGGCATTCACTCTTCACCCTCTTACAGTGAGCATGAAGAACTCCTTCACCCATATACACACATTGAAACCGTGCATTGCTCTGTGCATCCTTTCAGCACCACATCAAAATGCATCAATACTGTTGAACTGTACGGTCTCTACTTACCCTCTCAGAAAAAGTCACCTTGCCTTGTTGTTCACTTTCCTTTGTTGTCACTCACTGTACAATTTGTATGTATTTACCCTTTTCAATATGAAATGACGCCCTTGTTCTAGTAGACAGCAAAGGTACAAAGTGTACAATATTAATAAATTCAGTTGCAGATTGTCCAACACCCTTTTGTTTTAAATTGCAATACTTTACAGACCTCTCTGTCCATGAAGAAGATAATTGATTTGAATTTATATTCGTACCATAACTTGGTGCTGAATGTGACCTTATAGTGTAGCTATATTCTCCTTTGTCAGTATCCTGGATTGGAAAAACCCTTAGTTTAATTAATCTCAGTTTGCTTATTCTACAAATGGGAGCTCTGGAAAAATTACATGTGTTCTAAGCTTATTAGTTTACATTATAAATCATATTACAGGGTAAAAGAATTGGCAGAAGGCGCACTGAGCAGCTAAATCGTTCCTTTAAGGAAAACCCACAATGGGTTAACATACACAATAAAACCACATAGGCAACATATACAATGCAAAAATAATAATAGGTACAATAATGGTAATAAAATAGAATAAACTCACGATTGCCCAAAGAACATGGAGTGATGCCAGAGAGCTCCGGTTAAACAGCTGAGTGCAGTGGATGTAAATGGTCCGGACCAACACTGCTCGTTCACACCGTAAAAACCCTCACTTTCCCAGACGTCCCTCTCTACAGCTTGAAGTTCCTGAAGCAGCCTCACGTGACATCTACGCGTTTCGCACGTAGTGCTTCGTCAGGGGGTTTATTTCTTTTTTGATTACATATTTTGATATTATTGTGTATGTTAAATGTTTCTGTATTCCATTTAATATTGCTATGTATCTGCTGTTTATTTTCTTATTTTCAAATGGGCACCAGGCTACTGGAACAAAAACATGTCTAGCTTATTGTACCCTTGCAGTTGTCTTATGTAGATGGGGTTGGATGTCTGTGGTGAGGTGACTCATCAAGGATTTAGTTTGTTAATACTCAATTCTAGTAATTACACTTCAAACATATCTACCTCATCATACTGAAATTATATCAAAGATTATTTCTTGCCAATATACAAAGCGATACTTTTCTAAAAAACATGCACTGTAATTGATGCTTTTCAAAGGATTTATAATGTACTCTGTATTTGTATTCATTTTGATGTGCATTCTCAGACAGTAATACTTTCTTATGATGCAATTTTTATTAAACCAGTATTATGTGGTTTTTCATACTCTGTAACATAAAATTCCGAATAAGTTTATTAAGATGTATACATTTACTACAGGAATACTTTTTTTCATTTTATTGTCCTAAAGGGCAGCCTTTATATGGACGTGGAAGCACAGTTGGCACATACAACAGTTTATAAAGAAGTGTATGCATTTTTATTCTTCTTTGGTACAGTACCTTCTATAAATACAAGAATGGACAAGTTTTTATTTGCAGGAAGGTCTTCTCTCCAGGGTTGCCACCACAGATATCACTAATGGACGGCTGCTTTTGTATCATTAGGTGCAACACAAGTTTGTTTATTGTTGTGGTGAAGCAAGGAGTGCTTCGATATTGGAAAATCCATGCTTCCAACTTGGAGGAATAAGCACCAAGCATAGGACCTCTCAGTCATATCATAAATATACTAACGTTTAGAAGAAATGTACAGTATCTGCTAATATAACCAAATGAAAAATTATATGCAACAAAGTGTACTGTTTTTAGCTTTGAAAAGTTCTGTCACGTACAGAAAACATACTTGGTGAAATAAACTATTCAGTCTGAAGTTCTTTCAGATATAAGATTGAATTTGCAAATGCTACAGATGTCGCCAACGTTATAACTCCCACTGGGGCTTTGCAGTGAGAGATACACAACGCAGGAGCAGCAGACGCGGCCATTGTCCTGAATCAGATGCGTGCGGGAAAGGGGTGCTCTTTCCCCCGCGCTAGAGAATGCCTCTCTACAACTTTGACTCTTAAACACCTTTAAAAACATATCGCAGCTCCTCCCGCAAAGTGTAGATTCTCTTCTGTAAATCTGTTGGTATTTCTGCTTCACATTTATGAAAATACTTTTTTTTAAATGTAAATAATTCTGTCCTACTCTGAGAAAAATTTGAAGTCTTCAGAACAGTCAAACTCCAGTCTCAAACTCCAATGCTTCATTAAAAAATTTTTATAATAATAAAAAAAACTAAAAAAACTAATATATATATATATATATATATATATATGTACACTGGCGACACACTTTATTCGAGCTCGGCTAGTCCCACGAATTCGGGTATACCCGGGTGTATTGAGGTTTGTGACTGTTTTCTGCCCGAGTGCATTGAGGTATTTTCCAGGCAGGGATTGAAGCATTTTATTCCTGCTGGCTGCAATACTGCACAGTATATATATATATACTGCATTACAATTCATGAATTTATGCCATCTGGTAGACATGCGAAGCATTGCAGCCTATTAAATCCTAATCATTATCATTTAACAGATCAGCCGCCCGTCAGCCAGGCATGAACCCAGGCTGGGAAGGCAAACGCAACGGGGCTTGTCAGAGGTGAGGAGCGGCGCATTCCAGGTATCTGCCAGGTACATACTGGGTATTTGCTCGAATAAAGTGTGTCGGTGCAGTAGATATGCAGCACCCTTTCCCCCATTCTATGTGAGATAGTGTCGCTACCAATGTATTCTGGTGCTGGTGTGTACCTGTGAGGTGGAACAGGAGGCCGGAGATCTCCGCGATGTTGTAGGGAGGACATCAGGACAGGCTATGTGGATAGTTCATCAGTAGTGGCAGCGCCTCCAAGAGGATCCTGGTACAGCCAGGATGGATCTGAGGGCACTTCGTCTTTAGGTGCACATGATCAATCAGTAAACACACACACACACACGTAATTGTCTGATATACTCTAGCCATTGTAGCTGATAGAGAGATTTTTCAAGGCACCCAAACAGTAATCTTCTCTCTGTGCTTTAGCCCATTGATGGCATGGAAAAAATAAAACAGTTTTGCTAGCACATTAGAATGGGACAAGAAATACCATAAATCATTGTTCCTTAGCTAATCAATACGTAAGTGTCCCGAAAACTTTGGACAATCCCAAAATCTAGCATCCTCAAGGAAAAGGTTTAAAGCCGCTGCATAAATAATAACACCAAACATGAAACCGTTATACACATTTGCTATAGACATGCTAAATAAAGAAAGAGGGGAGCAAATTGTGTTATTTTTATATTTGGTCTGTCACATGGCTCCTGATAAATGGGCGCCATGTTCAATGTAATAAAGCGGGTACGAACTGCAACAGATGCAACTGTTAAAAGTAGTCAACAAAAATCGAGATACATAAGACCTACTGTAGCTTTATCATACCAAAAACCTGGAACTTACAGAGGAATGCACATTTCACCTAAATGTGAATAGATTTTTTTCACTGTAAGAGTATTTTGTCCTTGAATGATCAGGGAATTACATAAAGCTTGTTTAAAGTGAAATAGGAAATGAAACAAGAGCATTAAGGAGAAAATGCCATCATTGTGTCTATTTCGTGATAGCATCTGGGCTGGAAACAAAGGGAGTTTTCATAGCCACACATTTTCTTCATTTGTTGCAAAACTGTAAAACTGCTGAAATAGAAGGGTGCTGAGAGAGAGGCATCTCATAAACTGTAAATAAGGACTCATTTCCCCCTGCTAGGTATGTGGCATGCATTTATAGAACAATTAGGTTAGCGCAGGGGGGCTCAACTCCACTCCACAGGTCACGGTTTCAGGATATCCCTGCTTCAGCACAGGTAGCTCAATCAGACGCTCATTCTTGACTGAGCCACCTGTGCTGAAGCTGTAATATCCAGAAAACCTGACCTATTGGGGTTGTCCAGGACTGGAGTTGAGCCCCCCTGGTTAGCGGAACCTAATCTGCTGATCAGGCATTTAGTATGTTCTTTGAGAATTCCAAAGCTCTAGAAATACAGCTCAAACCCCACTATAACGCGGATCCGCTTATAACGCGATGGAAGCGTGGCTCCCAATTTTCGTATTTATGAATACTTTACAACACGATTATTGGTGTCTTAAATACTTTATTGTACAACGCATACAATTGTACATTATTTCTAACGCGGTCCGCTTATAACGCGATGTGATTCTTTGGACCCCAAGCACAGCGTTATAAGGGGGTTGAGCTGTATGTGTAAACCTACAAAAAGTACCATATAAGAACACAAATAAATGTATTGTTGTTTTGCAGCCTATAGAGACACAGAAAATGGTTAAAATGTGTTCATACAAATGATATTTTATTAGTTATGTGTATTCCCAGAGTGCCACCAGCCCTCCCGCATCATATAACCCTTCCTGGAGCAATCATTATACACTGCGGGTCCCAGAATACAGGAAACAGAATTGGAGGCAGCTTCACTACTGTATCGATCCAACTGTCCTCTCCATCGGAGCGGTCAGTCCCATCACACTCTAGAAAACATTGCCCATGGCACGCCTGGTAAAACATAAGGATACATGGTTTGCCAGGGCCCATCATGTGCCAGGCCTAAGGGAATTGAAAAGGAGAAGTACATCTTTGTGCAGAGTAAGCATGATACGCTACTAATGGTACTGAGAGCATATAATAATAGTATCATTATCAGGGACTCTGGGTTGGTTCATAATTACAACAGCATCCCAAATTCATAAAGATTTCAAAATCCCCCCACAGCTTGCAACTGGTTTATTCTTTATTGTACAACGAGCTCTGTGAAAGCTGTATCTCTGTATGTCAGCAGAGCTATGTTTACTGTTTGCTCTAAAGAAGAAATAAACATGCTATTATGACAAACCCCAAAGTGGAGTTGTTTATTGATTATCTGCAAAGATATTTTCCAAGTAGCACTATGAAAAGCAAAAACATACCATGTATTGTAATGGGTGTTTATCTGGATACATTCTTCTCTGAGGTATTCATCCTTTTAAAATAATCCATGTTGGTTTCTCAAAAAATCTTAAAGCCTGGGCCAGTATGAGGTCTACATACAGTATCAGAGATAAAAAAGTGTTTTAAAGCAATTTATTTGTATTTCTTTGCTGATGTGTCAAATGGAAGATGTTTGTTAATCAAGTTCCTTATGCCTGGCACATAGATAATTACCCAGGGAAGTTTATGGTACCTGACACCTGGCACAACTTTTGAATCCTAATAAAAGAGCAAAGTAACGTGAGACGCAAAATGTCATGAATTCTATAATATTATACGCCCAAAGGGTATTCCTCATATCGCAAGCCGATGCCCACGGGATGAAATAGGTACCTTTATAACATTGATAATATGAGCTAAAAGATTAAGATGCTCAAGGTCTCGCCTCCTTCTCACACCTGTTAGGAGACTCCTTCAAACTCCACAGATAGTTTAAGGTTCAGCTGTGACTCTTTTCTCTTACCATTATCTTTCAGCCAAATGTGAAATTAGATTTCAACTCTGTTTAGGTCAGAACTATTTTGTGCATGACTGATTATACATATTTAGCCCAAAAATACATGTTGAATTTTAAATAGGAACTTAGTCATTGCATTTTTAATCCCCGGTGTCATACTTGTCCTGTGAATGGTAAGGGAAAAAGTCAAATACAGTATTTGTCAGGATGTGTTTGCCATTTAATTTATCCCCATAGGCAGTGGCTGTCAGTGTATATGACTAGGAGCTAGTCTATGTTTTGATATTATTGTGCACATTCCCACGGGGTGGTTCTTTGGAAGGGTTTTTGCATTCAAGTGAAGATGCTGAAGTTTGAGCTGCCTTTCACCAGTGCTGATTTCCCAAGATGAAGTGATTGACTGCTACATGGAAGCTGGAAGACATAAACACTGAGTAATACATTGTGTCACTAACAATCATAGATTAAAGCCCCTCCTCACAAGTGACTTGGCAAAATGAATTTAAGAAAATATTCTTTCGTTATAATAGGCTTATAATGTTTTGCATTTCAAAATGTGTTAAATTCTCATGTTTTTCACAGCATCGTATTCGAATGAGAAGGAAGATTATGGATAAAAACTTTCTTTTTTATGGGGTTTTTAGGAATTAAATGTACTGTATATTTCAGTATTTTAAAGCAGAAATGTTGTTTTAGAAACAAATTGTATATTTGAAAGATGTTTTCTAAGTTTCTTTACAATGATACAAATACATGTAAATGGATCTTTGGTATACAAGTTTGTCCTTCATGGCATGTTTTCTGTAATATAGTGATCAGAAATAAATATTCCTAAATTATTACATTACATATATTACATGTGTTGTGTTAAAATGTATTAAACAGAACTTTTGAAAGGTAAAATTATATATTTAATCACTATTTTACATATTTAGCATTTTATTTCTCATGAAAAACTATCTGCTACATGTGGTTCCAACAAAGAATCGAGTAATGACCCAACAAGGTGAACCTTGAACAATGTTCAACAAGTGATGTCTTGTAGTTTAATGTATAGACTATATTGTTTGGACAATCATGCTATAAGTTAACAAGTGTTTTAATTACTTTAATATTAGGGCATGTTAGAGCAGCAATAACTTGGCTTAAAAGTAAACGTCAAATAAAATGCAATGATCCATTCATAAAATTCAGTACATGTATAGGAAGTTACGTATTGCAGGAAATACTGCCCTCTCCAGATCAATCTCCTGGTCCTTCCAATGGAAATATCTTCAGTGGTGCCGGTAAGGAGTAAGTGACCTGCTGCCCAAAACCACATAAATAAATACCCAGCTCTCGTCCGCACACAGTACAAACTTCTATCCAACACAAGTAATGCAAGTAGTAGTTGCTTTTAATTGCAGAGATATATAAAGATCACACAGCATTTCAGGGGTAACCCCTTCGTCAAGGGAGGGGTTACCCCCAAAACGTTGCGTGATCTTTATACATCTCTGCAATTAAAAGCAACTACTACAGTACTTGCATTCCTTCTGTTGGATAGAAGTTTGCACTGTGTGCGGAGGAGAGTCGGGGATTTATTTAAGTTATACAAAGCAAGCATACTTCAAATGTCTCTCCCATTAGTGCCTCAAAAAATGTCTAACCGGACCGAGCATTGATATTTCCAAGTCTCCAGTGAAAGCTGTAGGTTGGAGCTTGTACTTATTTGCATTGTTGATATTTAAAGTATAGTCATTGGAATTCTCTGTCTGGAAAACTACTTACATCATTTGCATTCTCAGCCTCCCGAGGGAGAGCTTGTGAGATTTCCTGGAACCTGGTATGTTGTAGTAATAGGCAGCTCAGCTGCACAATATGCATTTCCTCTCACCCACCTGAGCTGCTGCAGGCATTCTTATAATCCTGGTTACAAACAAAAGGCCTCTTAACCAGCACTAACGTGGCTGAACTGACACTTTAAATCTCAGATAAAAATTGCAGCTTGTGTTGTTTTTCATAGTGGGGAGTTGTCATTTTAACCCTGTAACCACCTTGTCTATTTAACCAAAACATGGCACAGGTGCAGAAGGTGTCCATTAAATGCTCATAAAACAGCCCAAAAACTGCAGTGAATCTATTAATCCAGGACATGCCTTTCTGACAGGGATTTCTGTGCAATTCCAAGCCTGCTGCTTTCAGTGCACCTTCATTAAGCAAAGATTTCCATATTACTTTTCTATTCCTGACTTTTCCATGTTTGAATAAACCCCTTGAATGCATTATTCTATCCTACAGCATGTTAAGGTTAAATATATCACTCTTCCCTATGTTCACGTATACTCATAGCAAGAATGTTGTCCCCTGCTCTTTGGGCATTAGAGATGTGATATATATACAGATGGGTGAAAGTGTCAAATTTTGCGTTGCAAATGTTCACTGTTTTTTCTAGCAACGTTAAATTTGCGTTGCGACATTCGACAGCGGTTAAAAAATGCATGCGATGATTTCCGGCATGTAATAACATCTGCCGAAAATATGTAGACATTTAATTTGTAATGTTCATACATTTGATCCAGGTAAGATATTCTTGGCATACAAGTTAATAAAAGATAATAAAATACAAAGTTTATATCAATGACACAACCAGCATATATTTCCTCTATATGTACCCTGTGGCACCAGCAAGCCCCTAGTGCTGGCAGCACCCGAATTGGTTCATTTGTATCAGGAATTGACTGTGATAGGAGCGCATTCACCCCCACATTTATATATATTCGATTCGACCAGAAAATAAACACGTGCAGAGAAACCTGTATACAAGAAGGAGGACACCTGGGATACCTGGGATATATGTTAATAGGAGGTGTTACATACACTCCAGCAGAAGTAGGTTAATGGCATGATTTAAAATCATGCTCCAGAGAAACACCCCACGCACAGCAAATTCCAATGTTGGTAGAAAGTTGGCCCATCTCTACTGATATATTATTAACACGTAGAACATATTACTGTTGTATTAAGTCTGCTGCGCATGTCGGTTTAATAAAAATGCAATGGGTGTAAATTGTTTTAAAACATTTTGCACATTCTTCTGGTCAAAGCAGTGTTTGTTTCCTGTCCCCATGGCAACTTCTTGCTATTCGCTATCTCCCCAACGGAACAAAGAAGCTTTTCATTAAATTCATCACTTTGCACGGTCCAAGGTGGAGATATAAATAACACAGGGCTTACACCTTCTTCATGGTACAGTCGTCCTTGGAAAAGATTTGCACAAGATGCTAGAATCTTCAAATGACCTCATGGAAAAAGATTATGGATTATTTATTTTGTCCAACTAGAGTCAAGCCAAAAATCTAAATCTGACCTCCATTATCACAACCAAAAGTAATGAATGCACCATCATGCTTTCCAAAAATCCAAGATATTGCAATTCTGTGCGGGGGTGGAGGTTTGAGGGAGGGGTGGGGTTACTCCTGATTAGAAATGAGTGAATGTGTCAATATTCAAATGGCAAATTCTTCACAGATTTTTAACAACATTCGATTCACAGATGGATATTCGTATTGTAGACAATTCCAAATTTCGGGTGAATACTCTTTAAACCGGAGTGGGACAGAGACACCTTCCTCCTAACAGGTCTCCTCTCCAGCAAACCCCATATCATAATCTGAGATCTGACTCCAAAAGACTGCTCATGGTCCCAAGGTTCAACAAAATATCTGTCCTCTCCTCCGTCTCTTACCGTGCACCCCACAACTGGAACAATCTACCGGAGACTCTCACAGCCGCCACCAGTCTAAGTTCTTTCAAAACTAAAGCTGTCTCACATTTTAATCTGGTCTGTAACTGTTACATAAGCCTATAACATATATTATCTCTAACTGTGCATGCTACTGTATGTCTTGTATATAATGTACAACCCTGCTCACTTATGTAACTATGTATTTGTCACCATAACTCCTCAGTGCCCAGGACATACTTGAAAACGACAGGTAACTCTCACTGTATTACTTCCTGGTAAAACATTTTCTAAATAAAATATTTCATGGTCTGGAAGTTCTGGGCGAGTTGAATGACATCATATTCGCAAACGATTGTATAGACATACTCATTCAACTGGGCAAAGAGCAACGGCCAGCTTTAGTTCGTGCATTTGAAAAAGGTAGGCAGATGTGCATTTTGTACAGATTGAGCCGCTGGTATTTGCGGCTGAGAGGAACTACCACATTCTCAGGAAATACCAATCAACGATTCGCCCATTCCTACTCCTGGTAAAGCAGAATTAAATTATTTATTATTCAGTTCAGACATCTCAACATGTCCAATCCCTCCAGTAAAGTTTATTCAGAGAGGTTTGCCCTTTCATTTCCATGTGAATGGATATAAGCCCTATATAAAGATGGCATATTTAATGGAAAGAGCAAGAATAGGAGGGGAGGGAGGTTGTGAAGATTACTACCAGGATAAACCATAGGAAGGAAACTACTTCTAGAGTAATCTGCACCCCAACAATTGCATTCTTAAGTATGGTAATTAGCATCAAGATGTTATTAATCAGCTATCAAATATCACCTAAAAGTTTGTCCATTAATGTAGAACTGACAAAATGTTCCAGTCTGCAGGGGAACGTTACACAGTGTTCTGCCGTGATTCCAGTGCCTATCTACTGTACGGAGATGTTACTAGAGCAGTGGCCGTCTCGCGTATTGGCCCTCCCCCCCCCCCCCCCCGACCCCCCAACAGGTCAGTTTTTCAGGATATCCCATCTTCAGCACAGGTGGCTCAATCAGTGGCTCAGTCTAGGACTGAGCCACCTGTGCTGAAGCAGAAACTGATTGAGCTACCTGTGCTGAGGCAGGGATATCCTGAAAACCTGATCTGTTGGGGGGTGGGGGGTGGGGGGGGGCTTGAGGGCTGAGTTGAGTGCTTGGAAAGAATATTATCAGCTGACTATGGGCCGGATACACTAAGCTCTGTCAAATCAGGGCAAATAACTTTACTGCAGGTTACCTACATGTGTAAGAGACATTATTTTCCCTCGAGTTTAACCCATATCCACAACGTTAATCACTGGATATTCATAAACAACAGAGAGAGGATGTGGGAGGGAGAGTGGCAATTTACCTAGACCAAGTGACGGATGTACTTCCCCAAACACACGTTTATACAATACATGGAGAGACGCGCGTGCGCAATACTGAGTACACCTGAGAAATGTGCTCATTTGGATGTGCAAACTATATTTAAAATATCCAAATTAGTCTAGAGCCGGTATCTCCTCATGTTCTCTCTCAATTTATGTCGATGTTCTCAATAATGGACCATATTTTCCATATTCAAAAATGTAGGCAAAAATGTGAACATCTTTCCTCTTTAAACACAATCTGATATACTGTACCTGTAGTGGTTCCACTAAATCCATATTGATGGACTGGAAACACTTCATTTAGAAGTGCCTCTCTTACAAAGCAGTTTGAAACTGTAAGAGGATATCTAACAAATTGATAATGTTTGCAGATTAAGTGATGGAAACAATACCTATACTGTACGTCAATAGGGCCAAGGTAGCAAGTCCGATGTCTCCTGCACTGGGGCAAGCTATGGGAATCCAGCAACAGCTGAAGATCCGGGGACAGTGAGATGTGCTACATCTGTAAAGTATGTAAGAAAGTTGCTAAGATCATATGTAAAAAAGATATAGTTTGTAAAGTCCCAAGGGACTTTTAGAGGAATCCCTCTTTTGCATATTATTAGCAGTAAGGCCAGAAAAATGTAACTATATTTAATTTAAAGGAGTAAAACTACAATAATGATATTTGAGGACAAGCGTAACTATTAACCTAATGTTAATTTAGTGTATCTGGACCTCTATCGTCAAATCATTTCTAATTAAAAAAACAATGAAAAGAGAGATACAGTATGTGGCTATCAAGTGTGGCAAACTGGAGCATTGCTCCAAAAACTTGCAAATGTCACCATTTTTTACTCCAAGTGACTCTGTGTCAATGTATCAAGGTTCTTTGCTCCAGTTTCTGCCCCAATTTGCTCCATTTGCACCATGAGTACTTTGGGGAGCGGCTATAGTGAGAGAGGGCGGGGAGGAGAGAGTCAGCGCAGAAATATAATGAGATGTATCCAAAGTTGCACCTATAACTGGTGCAGTTTCTGAGCCACAGTGCAACATGTTTCGGGGACATTATCCTCCCAAGAGATCTGCGCCACATGTGAGAAGCGACATTTGAAAGAGTCGTACAAGCCGCTGCTCGCAAATAGATGCAGATGTTTTATGTTTGCTCTGTGTATGGTGCAAATAATGTAATACAACGTCCCACAAATGTGTTATAGTTATATTATATCATCACGTGATTTTTATATCATCAGATGATTTTTATATCACATGATGCTAAAAAGAAACGAGTTTAACACGAGTTTCTGTAGATAGTAAGCTCTTAAGAGGAGGGAATCTTATTACGCATTGTTGTTGTTTTTATAAAACAAGTATACATACATATATACATACATACATGCATGCATACATACATACATGCATACGTGCATACATGCATGCATACATACATGCATACATACATACATGCATACATGCATACATACTTTCACTGTAAGTTCTATGAAGTCAGGTTTGGCGAATGTTTTCAAGTAATAACTTTTTAGATCCTTCTGCTCAGAGGCAGATTATTCTTACCTGCCCGACCAGGCGATTCCTTAAAGAACAACAATCCTCCTGCAACGTCGCGTCATCATGACGTTGTGGCGTGATGGCAACGCATCATCATGTGATGTCAAGTTGTCATGACAATGTTGCTGGAGGCGAACTGCTCCGGAGAAGGTGAGACACCCCCTCTAACTCATGCCCCTCTCAATCATGCCCCTCTCACTCGCCCCCTCTCACTCACGCCCCCTCTCACTCACACCCCCTCTCACTCACACCCCCTCTCACTCACACCCCCTCTCACTCACACCCCCTCTCACTCACACCCCCTCTCACTCACACCCCCTCTCACTCACACCCCCTCTCACTCACACCCCCTCTCACTCACGCCCCCTCTCACTCACGCCTCCTCTCACTCACGCCTCCTCTCACTCACACCCCTCTCACTCACACCTCTCTCACTCACACCCCTCTCACTCACACCCCTCTCACTCACACCCCCTCTCACTCACACCCTCTCTCACTCACAGACACACACACACTTACGTAGCAGTCCGGCCAGTCTGGGGACTCCCCAGCTCCCTCCTTGTGGCGACAGGAGGAGGGAGAGTATTGCAGGTGGTCATGGAGCTGGGGAGCCGCAGCACTGGTCCACTGCACCGTCCCATCAGCCCACTGCACCGTCCCATCAGCCCACCGCACCGTCCCATCAGCCCACCGCACCGACCCATCAGCCCACCGCACCCCTCAGCCCACCGCACCGACCCCTCAGCCCACCGCACCCCTCAGCCCACCGCACCGACCCCTCAGCCCACCGCAGCAACCCATCAGCCCACCACACCCCTCAGCCCACCGCACCGACCCCTCAGCCCACCGCACCGCTCCATAAGCCCACCACACCGACCCATCAGCCCACCGCACCAACCCATCAGCCCACCGCACCAACCCATCAGCCCACTGCACCGCACCATTAGCCCACCGCACAGCACCCTCAGCCCACCGCACCGACCCATCGGCCCACCGCACCAACCCATCAGCCCACCGCACCAACCCATCAGCCCACTGCACCGCACCATTAGCCCACCGTATCGACCCATCAGCCCACTGCACCGACCCATCAGCCCAGTGCACCAACCCATCAGCCCACCGCACCCATCAGCCCACCGCACCCCTCAGCCCACCGCACCCCTCAGCCCACCGCACCGACCCCTCAGCCCACCGCACCCCTCCATCAGCCCACCACACGACCCATCAGCCCACCGCACCGCTCCATCAGCCCACCGCACCGACCCATCAGCCCACCGCACCGCTCCATCAGCCCACCGCACCGACCCATCAGCCCACCGCACCGACCCATCAGCCCACCGCACCCCGCAGCCCATCGCACCGACCCATCAGCCCACCTCAGCCCACCGCACCGACCCCTCAGCCCACCGCACCAACCCATCAGCCCACCGCACAGCACCCTCAGCCCACCGCACCGACCCATCGGCCCACCGCACCAACCCATCAGCCCAACGCACCAACCATCAGCCCACTGCACCGCACCATTAGCCCACCGTATCGACCCATCAGCCCACTGCACCGACCCATCAGCCCACCGCACCAACCCATCAGCCCACCGCACCCTCAGCCCACCGCACCGACCCATCAGCCCACCGCACCAACCCATCAGCCCACCGCACCATCAGTCCACCGCACTGACCTATCAGTCCACCGCACCGACCCATCAAAACACCGCACAGACCAATCATCCCACCACACCGCACCCTCAGCCCACCGCACCGACCCATCAGCCCACCGCACCGACCCATCAGCCCACCGCACAGACATCAGTCCACCGCACCATCAGCTCACCACACCATCAGCTCACCACACCATCAGCCCACCACACCATCAGCCCACCACACCATCAGCCCACCACACCATCAGCCCACCACACCATCAGCCTACCACACCATCAGCCCACCACACCATCAGCCCACCACACTATCAGCCCACCACACCATCAGCCCGATAGAGCAATCCACCCATGCATCTGCTAAACTCCTATAGGTACAGATCATTTATAGGCATAAAGAAAACATGTCTTTCAAAGAGAGATTTTTTTTCCTGCAAAAAATGGGTGCAGACGCAGCACCCCCTGGTTTCTGAAAATAACCAGGTGAGGTTTTGTGCCCGAATTTTGCAGCATGGAGATTTTAATAGATAGCCCCAAAGTCCCATCCAGAAGTAGAACATGAAACATTTGCGTATAAATTCAGGAATAAAATAATGCCTCGTAATCCCAGCAGCGTACAGTATTTCACTAATGTGTATTAAACAAATTTGTCTCTAAAGAATAGTGTAACTGACATTAAAAAGGACGTGTAGTGGCAGATCCTTGAAACGGCAAATCAGCCACTAAGCATAAAAAGTTGCACTGTGATAAGCCAATTAGGAAAAAAATACATTTAAGATGCCAAAGAAGATGACAAACAAGTCTTTTACATGTAGGCACATACTTTGCAGAAGAGGGTATTTAAATAATCATGTAACAATATATCTAGATCTAGATACATTTTTGGACACAGATAAAATCAAATACTGCATATTAAAATTTACAGATGTACTATGAATATATATGTACATGTCATATAAATACACATGTACTGTATATGTGGAAAATAAATACTGAAACCCTGACTTGCAATTTATTAGGGAACTTTTACATTAAGATCCTAAGGGGCTTATTAAATAAACGTTGATAAGTGCATTAATGTACTATAAGTGCCCTTTTAGTGTGATATTGCATGTGTAGCAATTCACAAAGCTTCGATAACAGGGCAATATCGCACTAAAATGGCTTTTAAACAAGCTATCACATTCTGGCTATCACACTCTGGCTATCACTATCACACTCTGGCTATCACACTCTGGCTATCACTATCACACTCTGGCTATCACTATCACACTCTGGCTATCACACTCTGGCTATCACTATCACACTCTGGCTATCACACTCTGGCTACCACACTCTGGCTATCACTATCACACTCTGGCTATCACACTCTGGCTATCACTATCACACTCTGGCTACCACACTCTGGCTACCACACTCTGGCTACCACACTCTGGCTACCACACTCTGGCTATCACACTCTGGCTATCACTATCACACTCTGGCTACCACACTCTGGCTACCATACTCTGGCTACCACACTCTGGCTACCACACTCTGGCTACCACACTCTGGCTACCACACTCTGGCTACCACACTCTGGCTACCACACTCTGGCTACCACACTCTGGCTACCACACTCTGGCTACCACACTCTGGCTACCACACTCTGGCTACCACACTCTGGCTACCACACTCTGGCTATCACACTCTGGCTATCACACTCTGGCTACCACACTCTGGCTATCACACTCTGGCTATCACACTCTGGCTATCACACTCTGGCTATAACAAGCCGTGCGGTAGCCAGCAACTGCTAGTCACTAAACTCCGATATGCAAATCGTGCTATAAACACCTGGCATTCTTTTCTCGCTTCCCAAAGGGTGGCGAGATCCGATTTGCTATATTCATATCAAGGAGTGTCTTTTCTTTTTACTGCATAGGATTGATACCGGGGGTCTCCGGGAGTCCTTTTTTTCCTTTGGTTTTGTAATTTTTACAAATAAAGTTGAAATGCAGAGCGTACAGCTTAACTCCACTCCCATTTACACAATGCACCCGCTTAAGCAAAAGCGCAGCAAGTGAAGGGAGTGGCAAATATTTATCCGGAGGGGGAAATGCAGCGAGAATGGAGCCGGAACTGAAAATTAGCCGGAAATATTTCGGTTTCTATTCAGATCACCTACGTAGTTGAGGTGATTTATGCTCTAGAATACCCGTAAAGCTAATGTTCCTGCATCTGACGCCCACACCGTGTGTCCAGCCTGAATTTATGCAGAGATTAGTAACCTAGTTAATGATGTTGAGAAAATTATATTTATGTCCATCAAGTTCAGTCTATAATTAATACTATGCTGAGATACTTATAGTAATATTGACCAGGCAAACTTTATCAGTGCCATGAAATTCCTTCATGACTCCGGTGAGTAAGTGGGAAACAAATCTTCTTGGATAAATAACCTGCTTTGTGTTTTCAGTTCGGCACATTCATCATTAATACAGTAGTAGATGACGATGGCTTTTGGGGAGGGTACAAGGCTTTACTTTTGTAGGAAGTTAGGGGGTTTAGAGAGATTGACACAATAAGCAAAAGGGTAAAACATTGCTTACTCATGATGTTTTGTGAATATTATTGAAAAATACATCAAGTTCAATAGTAGTGCCGCAGGAGGAAGCCACAACCTCCATATTAATGAACAATTGGTTAACTGAGGAAGAAGTTCATAAGCGTCTTGAAAAAAATAAAGTTAATAAGGCACCTGGCCACGATGGCATACATCCAAGAGTTCTCAAGGAGTTAAGCTTAGTAATAGCAAAACCATTATATTTAATATTCAAGGACTCCATTTCCACAGGCTCAGTACCACAAGATTGGCTTAAAGCAGATGTGGTGCCTATATTTAAAAAGGGAGCTAGATCACAACCGGGAAATTACAGACCTGTAAGCCTGACTTCAATAGTAGGGAAACTACTTAAAGGTTTAATACGGGATAATATTCAGGAATACCTAATGGAAAATAAAATTATTAGTAATAGTCAGCATGGATTTATGAAGGATAGATCTTGCCAAACTAACCTTATTTGTAATGCTGTTGATGTGGTCTACTTAGATTTTGCAAAGGCTTTTGATACGGTTTCACACAAGAGGTTGGTGTACAAAATAAAGAAAGTTGGACTCAGTAATAATATATGCACCAGGATTGAAAACTGGTTAAAGGACAGACAACAGAGGGTTGTCATAAATGAAACTTTTTCAGGTTGGGCTAAAGTCGTGAGTGGAGTACCTCGGGGATCGGTACTGGGACCCCTGCTTTTTAACTTGTTTATTAATGACCTTGAGGTTGGGATCGAGAGCAAAGTCTCCATCTTTGCTGATGATACTAAATTGTGTAAGGTAATAGAATCAGAGCAGGATGTAATTTCTCTTCAGAAGGACTTGGAGAGACTGGAAACGTGGGCAGGTAAATGGCAGATGAGGTTTAATACAGATAAATGTAAGGTTATGCATTTGGGATACAAGAATAACAAGGCGACTTATAAATTAAATGGAGATATATTGGGGGAATCCTTGATGGAGAAGGATTTAGGAGTGCTTGTAGACAGCAGGCTTAGCAATAGTGCCCAATGTCATGCAGTAGCTGCAAAGGCAAACAAGATCTTATCTTGCATCAAACGGGCAATGGATGGAAGGGAAGTAAACATAATTATGCCCCTTTACAAAGCACTAGTAATACCACACCATGAATATGGAGTACAATTTTGGGCACCAATCCTAAGAAAAGACATTATGGAACTAGATAGAGTGCAGAGAAGAGCCACCAAATTAATAAAGGGGATGGACATTCTAACTTATGAGGAGAGGCTAGCTAAATTAGATTTATTTACATTAGAAAAGAGGCGTCTAAGAGGGTATATGATAACTATATACAAATATATTCAGGGACAATACAAGGAGCTTTCAAAAGAACTATTCATCCCACGGGCAGTACAAAGGACTCGGGGCCATCCCTTAAGGTTGGAGGAAAGGAAATTTCACCAGCAACAAAGGAAAGGGTTCTTTACAGTAAAGGCAGTTAAAATGTGGAATTCATTACCCATGGAGACTGTGATGGCAGATACAATAGATTTGTTCAAAAAAAGTTTGGACATCTTTTTAGATGGGAAAGGTATACAGGGATATACCAAATAAGTATACATGGGAAGGATGTTGATCCAGGGATTAATCCGATTGCCAATTCTTGGAGTCAGGAAGGAATTAATTTTTCCCCTTAATGGAGTTTTTTGTTTGCCTTCCTCTGGATCAATAAGTAAGTATAGATATGGGATAAAGTATCTGTTGTCTAAATTTAGCATAGGTTGAACTTGATGGACGGAAGTCTTTTTTCAACCTCATCTACTATGTAACTATGTAACTATCATGGATTACTTGTTTCCACCCTCTAAAATCTGCCATTTAACTAGAGACGAGAGAAACAGTCAATATCCCTTTAGCTGCGTTTTCCGGGCTTTCCACTCAAAATCCGTTCCGCGGTGTAAAATCCATCAGCGAATTGTTCCAGTTTCAATCTGTTTGGGTTAATGAAAAACCGGCATTGGATACATTCCGCTGGGGGATTTTACCAATCCAATCTGTAATCATCTGGGGGATTTTACCAATCCACTCCGTAATCCGCTGGGGGATTTTACCAATCCACTCGGCAGAGCTGAATCCATGGATTGGATTATTAAAATCCAGCAGTGGATTGCATAATCCGCGGATTGGATTGTCGGTGGTAAACAAAATCCCAAAAAGGATGAATCTCCCTTTTTGAGATTGATTCGCGGAAATCCGTGGCGCAAAGGAACAGGACGATCCGCGGCGCATTCAAATCCGCCCATCTCTACATTTAACCATCCCTTCTGGGTGTACTGCGAACACAAGCTGTCTGATGTATTCTTATGCTGACAAACAGGGAAGCATGCTTTTTGTCTTGCTTAATTAGAGCCACAAAAAGTTAATGTTTAGAGAATATCAATAATGCAGGTTAAAGTTCTGCATAATTAAAGTCACCCCTATGTTAATAAAAACACTTTGAAGAAAGCACAGAAAAAACAAACAAGTATATTGAATTATTTGGCTCAGTTTCACACAAACATCATTATATTGAGAATGCTACATGCTATTACCATAAAATCATTTCTTGTCACCTAGAGATATGAAAACTCACACCCATTTATTAAATTAGCCCGGCAAAGAGACAGATATTGTTGCAGCCCACAAGTGAACATCAGAGACGTCTGGGCTATGCCACTGCTGCAGATCTTAATGGACATAAACATATTAATGCGGATCAAGCTTCTGTCTAAGAGCTTACAATTAGAGCTTGGCTTCAACTGTGATTAGTTGAAACACATTTTGTGAGTATCCAAGATATATATCGATGTTTATGAAGTGATTAAACTGAAGAAAATAACTTTTTTCTGTCATTATTTTGTTAATCCTGTACCCAGGTCACACGCAATTTATTGTCCAATAATAAAGTGTCAATGCTCAAAGTTTTCTGCAATTTCCCTATTGTTTGCCCGAATTTCCACATAAATGGCAGGGCGTGGCCTGAAAGTAAGATTTGTGACATACAAATACATTTTTAATGTGTAACATTGTATTGGCCATATTTTCTTGCTGATGAAGGGTCCAAGCTAAATGTCCTTTATTACCCTCCTACCCCCCCACAATCCCTCATCCCTTCACACCACCTCCAGGGTGTCCTGAGTCAGAAAGCATTGCTCTTTTGTTCGTAACCTTATTTTGCTTTTTTAAATTCATGAAAGTCCAGATAGATCAAGAATAAGAGAATACTTTGCAAACCTCTGTTACAGTGCATGGGCCGGCGGATCCTCTGATATTGCTATTTGAGGGTAGCTGGACTCTCACTAGTCCTTTGGCCCCTAACCATATTCTGTTTTTTTCTTTGCCGATGACATCTTGTTTAGATTTTTTCTTGTTCCATGGGAGTGCAACAATCAGATTTTCCGCAATTTTTTGGGCAGAACTTTGAACATTTTCGATCATTTATTTGTGAAAAAATGGCAAACGTCTTCCGCTTCACGAACTTAAGCGACAAAATCCCACGTCTAATTAATGTCTAATAAATGTCTAATAAATTCCCTTAGTACAACAGCTCAAATTTCACAAAACCGGAAACGACAGTGATCTGCTTCGGTAGAAGTTTTGTCATACAGTGTATTAATTAACCCCTTTAATGCTAGAGGGCTTAGCAATGCGTTACAAAGGGTTAAATGCCCAGGTTTGTATACAAACAAGAACTCCAGTCCTTCTGTATATGATTACCATGCTATATTCCTTGAAGTGTATTCTTAGTGTCCTTCTCCTGTATGTGTTTGCTTACTGGACACAATGTCACCACACACATGCACAGTAATAACATTCAGTGTTCACTTAACACAGCGCCTTTGCAACCTCCCAATTTGACATTCATTGATATTAATGGAGCAATGTCATTATCATACTGTTGTTTGTTGTTGTTCAAGATAAATGTAAATTCAGCAGTCACCTACACAATGCATTTAGAGCGACAGCAAGTCTTTTTCTTGAAGCATTTTTAGTTATTCTTTGTAGTGAATTATACATTTTAAGGAAACATTGTTGTTAATTTTCCAAATAACCAATTTAGCAATTGCTGAAAATGAAAAGATTCTTTGGAAATGAACACAGTGAAAGTGGTCGTTAAATCCAAACTCAAGACAATCCTAAATTAACTGCTTGCTGTCTCTCCCCACAATCTCTGTTCTGCAGTATCCTTGGACTCGTGAAGGAATAGGAAATAAAAAATGCTATGGAATCAATATGTGCACTTGAGTATTTATCTGTGTCCTCATGGCAGTGATTTCTGATGTTTTTCAGCAAAGACATTGTACCTATGGCATTGCACTCCTTAACTTTTATTGTAAGAAACAAAATAGTTATCTCTTAGTAAAAAAAAAAAGAAAAAGAATCCTTCTGATCATATGTCTAGTACTTATTCTGAAAAAGCTCCCAGACATTGTTGATGTTTCGCTTGTTTGGCAACTTATGTCTAAAATAAGCTCGTGTCCTCTGTTTTTATCGCTGTCATCACATCTGTCAATGCCTCAAAAGTACAAGTCGGAAAATGAAAACCTTTTCATGTGCGTTGCTAGACACTGTGAATGACCAAACATGCTCGCTTGTTCTTGTATGGGGTTTTCAAACTCCTTGTTGTCAGACTGTTAGTTAACGGTGGAAAATTGGAAGATGACTCCTTAGTAATGATGGAATTTACATAAATAAATGCTGATAGCACAAAACATACAGTACTGTATAATGTGTTGTGGATATCATCGCAAGCAGGCGTCTCCTACTGACAAAGAGGCGAAGTTTGAAACTTACAATTATGCAAATCAA
Organism: Ascaphus truei; assembly: GCF_040206685.1. Lineage (NCBI taxonomy): Eukaryota > Metazoa > Chordata > Amphibia > Anura > Ascaphidae > Ascaphus > Ascaphus truei. The sequence goes on along the minus strand of NC_134492.1, from coordinate 6,751,283 downwards.
ACTAATGCCAGTTCCTCATTACTGTCATGGTGTTAAAGGCAAAAACATATCCCAGACAGACAGCTGGATGCTGGGCCATACGCCAAAATGTTTGGTTTTGCTGACATAGAATCTGAGTCAACAAAAAACAGGAAATAATAGTACTACATCAGACAAATCTATATCAGGGCAGACCTGAAACCTAATGGACTGTGAGGCCCGTGTCTGCGCGAGGCCTCTCATTGGTATTGACCCATAATAAGTCTGCATCCACTTTTGCCAATCCTAAAGAAATAGATTACAGAGGCAATTTTTATGTAACTGAAATGACTGCAAAATATCCTCTTTTGTTTTATTTACAGAAGATCTCAAATGTATAAATACTTAAATCAGGTTGTTTCTTCTGTATTCTGCAGAAAATGCAATAGCGCTCTCTTCTTTACATGCGTGCTTTGTATTTTAAAAATTGCACTTTGGTTTATATTGTTTTCAATTGTTAAAGATACAATTTGAGAATATCCCAGTAAAAAAAAAAAAAAACAGTAATGGCAAGGGAACACTTTTTCAGACAACCGGGGGCTCAGTTTGAACACACCCTTTTGATAAAGCACCCTTGGGTGAGAAACATGTCAGAGGACCCCTCTTCGCCTTTTTTCGCTATTATCCGCATTTAATAGATTATTTTTGTTTTGGATACGAGCCTACAGCCCTATTTCTTCGCAGTGATCCGTCTTCACCCTATTTTTTACTCAGTTTGAACACCTTAATGTAGCCATTACCAAAAGCAAAAAAAACAAAGATTCTGCATATTACACAGTGATATTTTGTTCTAAAATTCATTTGAAATGTTATGTATTCTTACAATGACTTCATATAACCCAGTTTCGTGCTAGGATGGCTCTTACAGTGCCAAGTTTATCTCCCTCTGAGAAATGTATGACTGGCATGGTCTTTAAAAAATAACTAGAATATTTTGGGGGATTAGAAAGAGTTCACGCCTTACAAAATTGGAACCACAGTAACGTAAACACATATCTTCTTAGATAAAACTCAAATGTGAGTTGTTCTTTTTTTGTAGCTTAAAATCTGGTTAATTGGATTTAGGAACTAATAAGTATTAAGAGCGTGAAACAGCAATTCCAAATGAATTATAATATCAGCATATAAACCTTTTAAGGTAGCTGAGGAAATTGTTACATGACAGTTATACCACACCAAGTCCAATGTACAGATTGCTACATTGAGACAATACCATTCATTTGTTTTGCTAGCCAAACTAGGGAAACATGGAGTCATTGACCGCATCAGCAGTGTATGCTGTTTCTGTTCGGGACTCTTCCTGCCTGGAAATTTACTTTCTGGATTTGAAGACTGATAAGAGACACGTTCAGCTGACTGACTTTTATCTCGTTTCTGTCATATTGATCTGTCCGTGAGTCTATATTAAAAGATGGGAGTCTGGAACAGTAAAAAGCAACAGCCATTAAGACTTATTGCAGAAGCAAAAAGTAGTGAAAGCAGGGCACTGAGTGCCAGGAATGACATGATTTGCAGAGAGCACGAAAGAGGGTTACATTTCCCCTACAAAATTACATGTTTGAAAAACACCAAATACACGTACGACCTTTCTTCAGGATAGAGAAGTATATATTGATTTTTGGAGTTTTTGAAAGAAAAAAAATTCTATCTGAAAGTTTCTTTAGAGCATTAGCTGCCGTTTACCAGCCATAGAAGGCAGCGTCTGTGTGGTCTCTTATAGAATACTCCTCCTTACATACCTATTAATAGCCGTACTCTATTCTCTGCAACATAAACAGAGCTGATCGTTTGAACATTGTAAGGTTCTGTAACGCAATCACATACAGAAGGTTGTTCCACAATTATATATTTTCACCATTAAATAGAATGGTTCTATTGTATTAAGTACTGTGATTCTTACCTCTGTAGCTTCTACATAACGAGATCTGAAAACATCAACAGAGGAAGTTAATAACTAGTGACGCACAGAAAAAATGGGCTATGGCCAGGCAAACCTGGGCACATGTTGCCAAACTGCTATATTTACGAAAGCCGACCGCATCGGCAACATATATACTCACTCTACAGTATATGTATTTCTATTAGTAGCCGGCATCATTTGAGCCACCAGTTTTTACTAGGCAGTTTGACATTGAAGGAGGTGTGGGATACACTGATAATGTTTGTATTTTACAGCAGGGGGGCTCAACTCCCGTCCTCAAGGACCCCAACAGGTCAGGTTTTAAGAATATCCCAGGTGGCTAAATCCGTGGCTTAGTCGATGACACCTGTGCTGAAGCAAACGTGACCTGTTGGGGGTCTTGAGGACTGGAGTTGAGCCCCCTGCTTTACAGTACAGCTTACTTCGTTTGCCTGATTATGGCCAACACCACATGCAGAAATATTGCTAATTACCACCTGAACCACTGTATTAACAAAGCAGGGAGAGGGAGTAACGGGTATGATACCGTTTATTGGAGCAACATGTAGCTGATATGTTACAAGCTTTCCAACCTCTCAGGGTCCTTCATCGGGTATGGCAGAAATACAGAAACATATATAAAAATAATATAAAATATTAACTATAATCTATGTATATTTATAATATAAATATATAATATACGGTACGGTGTAATATACATTATATGTAAGAGACATGTCTACATCCATTGTAACCAGATATCCCTCTTACATACATTATATATTATATTGTGTTTCTGTATTTCTGCCATACCCGATGAAGGACCATGAGAGGATCAATAGCTTGTAACATTTCAACTACTTGTTGTCTGTTACTACATGGAAGAAAGGACGGACATGGATACCCACCCTTCCTGGCACACCTGAATCACTCACCACCAGGGACCTAGACTTGATGGTTTGACTCTGAGAAGACACCATTCTCAGCCCTGAGAGCCTGCTGAGTTAATTGACCAGCTTTCACCTGGCTCGTTAGGTGTTTAAAATATGGGATCCCAGCAGTCTGGGGGCTCTCTGCCCCAGGGATACCACTCTGCACTTGTACTCTCAACCCCCCACCCCCCTTCCCCAGCCAGGAGGAAGCCGGGAGCTACTGACATTGTTTGTTATAGTTGGTAAGTGGCCTCGCCCTCCAACCAATAGCTTTTAAAAAAAAACCATTGTAATAGTCAAAACTCCAGATAGGAGCTAGGCATAGGTTTGTTTTTTGTTGCTCCCTTATGCTGAACGTAAGATCTTTTTATGCCACCCTGTTTTTGATGCAGCTGGGTGGAGGAAAAGCCGGAGTTTTTGTCTGTGGCATTGTGGCTGAATTAAAGCCTACATTGATTTTCTGCAAAACTGTCTCCTGTTTTCACCTCTGCACTCATCTCCAACACACCCCAAATTCCATTTCCTGCAAAACACGTCGCCAAGCCTCACAGGGCCTAATAATGTCACCAAAGGATTACGCTTTCAGCACAATATCGTCAGACAGTGAGCGGAATATGGTGCGTTTGTCATATTTATAGACTTAGCTAGGGCTGCCATGTGGGGGGGGAAATCGATGGGACAAATGTCCTGGGCCCGGTAAGCCTCTGGTTGCCACTGCCGGGCCCCGGCTCTCTCCAACTCCTGCCTCTTCCCACACTGGGCCTCTCTCTCCCACCAGTGCGCTCTGGAAGCTGGGTGCACCCGGATGTATCTGGAGGGGGTAGTGGTAATTGTATCAGGGGGGTAGTAGTATTTGTATCGGGGGGTAGTGATGTTAGCATCTAGGGGGGAGGGAGGGTTTGGTTCCTGCATCTGGTGTGCAGTGGTGTCTGTATTTACAGGGGGTAGTTTCATATTGGGAGGGGGTATTTGTGGGAGAGGGAATTATATGAGTATTGGGGGAAATTGTGTTCCACCAGGGGAGGACAGGGAGATTGAGAGAGTGGGATTGAGTGAGAAGGGGTAATGAAGTGAGAGTGGAGGGGGGAGGAAGAAAGAGGAGAGAGGGAGGGAGAGAGTGAGGGAGGGGAAGAGTGAAATACAGAAGGGGGAGAGAAATAGAAGTGTGAAAGCAGAGGTCTCACAAGGACGCCAACAGAGGTGGGAGGGGTGCGTGCCAAGATTGGGTGGGGTTGGGTGGGGTTGGGTAGGGTTGGGGGGGGAGGGGGTGTCCCAGGCAAAGCCCTAGTCCCAGGAAATCTGTCTGTGGCCCTGGTCTCAGCATTAACTGAATATTCCACTCCCACAAGCAGATAAATACACAAGTTGACTCACAGTCTCACAATTTCGTATCTTAAAACAATTCATGCAAATATAGTTTAACATTTTTTTGCACATAAACTGGAGAAATAAAACATGACATTGTTATTTCCTGCAAATTCTACAAAAAATCCTCCAGGGACTGGTACTGCATGGTCAGTGCTAAACGGAGTAATTATTTTAGTGTATGCTTATGTCTAAAAGTATTTAATCACAATGAATAGCAACAAGCCCGTTATTTGGATGACCCCTTTTTGTTTAGACTTAGATTTCACATTTTGCCTCCAGGCCCTAAACAACAAAAAAGTAATAAAGGAGCGATACATTGCAGAGGCTTTTGATCTAGTATACAATTGACCTAGTGTAAAACTATTCTATTTTTGTATTTTCTCTGATATCACATGAAACTGAATCAAAGCCAAAATCAATAATTGCAAAATGAATTTGCTACTCTAGGCCATTTTCCATGCATCTCTTATGGTATCCTGTAGTGAATTGCTGCCTGAAGTACCTGCTCTGGTGAAACAAGAGGGGGAAAAACAGTCTTATCACTAGCATTTTTAAGCTCTTTATCTTACCCTTGAAGAGTGGTGCTGTAACCGCCTTTCACCACTGACCCCTGGCCTTTCTTTATTTTGATCCTTGCCAGCAGATCATGTTTTCAGTTTTTCCCTGACAAGAATAAGCAGCAGGTTATTTACTCTGTCTCCAGATGATCGAATCTGGATTTTACTTTCTTAATTCTTCATACAACAATGTTTTTCAGGGGGAGGCAGGGGGAGGGGGGTTGGTTCTTTTACATACCGTATTGATACAAAGACCAAAAATTTTTAAAACAATAAAACATAAACTTTAAACATATTAATATGAAAATACACAACATTAATCATACAAATAGACTGATGAGTAAATTGATGAGTAGAAGAAGGAGAGGGCATCCAGTTCCACACTTGAAGCGGAGGAGCAGATTTTCAGAGATGTATCCACGCGCGTGACCTACTTGCAGTTTGCAAGTAGGATACAGATAGATGCCGGATGCAGAGTGTTTGATGTCCTTTTGTGATTTTTAATTTGTAATTTTTTTGGTCTTTGTAATAAATAGTCTTTTTATCTATTTTTAGTGTTTGCTTAATCCTTTTTATTTTTTGTTTTTATTTTCCTTTATATGGTTAAAGGTTTCTTAGCATTAATTTATGTGCTTTACATCATAGCAATATCACACTATGTTGTTTTTTCATTTTCTTTCCATGTGCTGAGCGACGGCTGGTTCCAGTATTCTTGCCCCTTTTTTGGACTTTTGAGGACAATCACAGCTTATTTCACTGCTGTTGCACGGTTGTATTGGAGCACTTCTAATTGTTATATTTCATGTTAATTTGTATTGTGATTTATATTTTTTATCACTATGCATAGAGGTTAGGGCGCCCCTATTTTTTGTTTTTTCATGTTTTTTACTAACTTTGGGTAGTTAGTTTTTTAGGGAGGCAGCCCACATTATATATATATTATATTTTTAATTTTGGTAGTGTGTTTATTATATACACATTTATTTTTATCAAATAGTGCTACACAGTTCCAACTATTTTTCTATGTGTAGTTCTTTGTATTATAAATAGCAGGAAAAAAGTAAACAGCGCACACTAAGTGTCCCCTTCAATACCAAAAGTGATAAGTACTGTATGTTATAAAAACCTTAATGTGAAAACCATAGGTAATAATAATAATAATTAAAAAAAAGAATATATGAATGAATAAATAAGATTTTCACCATACAAGGGAGATGCAGCTGATTAAGGAGATGTTTCCCAACATCACAGATAAGACCGGCACAAAAACTTGATCAGCTCTGGGAGCTCTCCAGATATAAGGAAAAACTCAAAATACACAACAATCGCGCAGACGTGCTAATAGCAAAATACAATCATAATATGTGGGTGCAAATGCCCACTCACGTGATGCTAAATAATTCAGGCGTGTATCAGATAATTACTGATCAGGAGCTGATGTGGTGAATCAACTCTGGATCTCCCAAAGGATATTGTGAAAGAAGAAGAAAGGACATAGTACAGATCAATTTAATTAAAATGTTAAACAAGGGCAGTGAGCTCCAACAACTCACATGCTCCCAGTGACAACAGGCGTTGTGACCACTCAGGTTCCTGCTGCAATGGCATCTCGATCGTTCTGCAGGCGCTGGTAAGTTCAAATTATCACTCCACCCTGGACTCTAGAGTATCCCCGAGCACTGTTCACAGCAGAGGCAGTCAGAGGAGCAGCTGGGCACTTCGTCCAAGCAGACGGTTCTCTCCCCGCTCAAAGCTCCGACTTGCCTCCAAATCAGTAACACAGGATGGGGACGGAGTGCAGGAAACTAGCCCCTGAAGTTGTAGAGATCCACTCCAAAGGACCACAGACAGCAGGCGACGATTAGAAACACCAGTAGAAGACTAGCAGCAGGTAAGGGGTCCACACTACGAGTTTCACTCATACAGGTGAGCTTTCCCTGAGGAAGTCCAGAGGGTTGTAGTCCTACTGCTGCTCTCAGTCATTAGCTCATTACCAACAGCACACACCAGAGAGTAGCAGCCAGGAGGCAGCATGCAGATGTAGCCAAGTCCTCTGGCTATTATCTTTCCTTTGGCCCTAACAGTATAAGTCCTGTTAGACACAGGCACTGTGGGGGATACGCGTTCTCATGGAGGCCTAGCTTGTTGTTGCAGCCTGAATACACTATTGCTGTATCCAGGGGTGGGCCTAACAATAACCAGAGGTTGTCATCCCTGAGGAGAACACTGGCTGTGTCACATGCCCATGATGTGATTGATGCCTGTCAGTTTCAGACCTGCCCTGTTATGGGGCATGGTTACAAGCCCCTCCCCTGGGGTACATAAGCTGACACTCTCCCAGAAGTCAGGAGGTTCCTTCCCTCCCCCAGTGGAGTGGATGCATTTACCCCTTATCCCATTAGGGGGTACTGGGAGCTGAGGAGGGGCCCGCAGGGCCTCAAGCCTGGTGGGTCTGTTCCAGTGAACAACTATGATGAAACTGCATGATGCAATAAAGATCCTGATTATATACATCTGTGGTGGCCTGTATCAATGAACTACTATCTGAGTTGCTAATGTGGACCATCCTGGCTGCACCAGGGTCCTCACCGCTATAATAAGGATCATCACTGAGAGCCTGTCCTGATGTCTCCCCATACAATTGCGGCGTTCTCAGGGCCTTCTGTTCTACCAAACAGGTATGCACCGCACCAGAATGCATGGGTAGCTATATGATTTCACTTAGGGTGGGGGAAAAGGTGCTACAGATACATAGCTGTATCCTAGCAAGGGAGTTACATAAAGAATGTGTTATACTGTATGTTGTCATGTGATCCGATATGTAGATATAGGTAACTCTTCTTTCTGTACATTTTCCCCCTGAATTATACCACCAAGTCTGTACTTTTGCACCCTTGATGCCAAACTCCGTCACTTCCTCTATTTCTCACTTTGGTCTAGATCCACAGAAGTCCGTTAACTCAGGTTTTATAAAATACTATTTTCATCTTCATTAACAGACGTTATTTTGGCAAAGGTTAACACGTATCCGTCCGGATAACTTTATGCAAAGACAACAGCTGTTGTATATCTCATTAGAACAGGATTAACGCCATGGTAAGTTACAGTAACACAACCTTGCATTGGCTTCAAAGAACATGGTGCTTATCACGTCTTACCTAAAGATGGGGCGCCATCCAGACCCTAAATTCTGGGTGGGAGAGAGATCGAGATACCTTTTAGGTATGATGACTAATGTATGGTTAAATCCCTGAATTTACTTTAACAGGCCCTTGTGGCTAGGCATGGTTAGGGCGAATGCCTCCTTTGCATCTCATTAGCATTAATGTCCATTATAGATAATGCAATGCCCTTTCAGAATGAAAACATGACTTAACATAACATTATGAAGCTTTAAAGATACACTTTAGTGCTTAACCTAGGTTAGCAAGTTACTTAAGGTTCCTCTGTGGATCTGGGCCGTTATCCCACTATTTACAGTATAATGAGGTTTTATCTTTCAGAAGCTTTGCCTCTTCTAATGTAAAGCTGCTCATTGCATGGAATCACAGCAAGCAGTCATTGTTTCAGAGAGGAAAAAAATGAAAATAACAATAATGATATTTTTTTGTGTTTGGCGCTGAAAATGTATGCAGTGTTAAACATAGCATTTTGCAGGCACGACAAGTCCCTTATACGCAGAGCTTACAATCTAAATGTGATACCTGAGGCACGGGGAGATAAAGTGACCTGCCCAAGGTCATGAGGAGCCGACACTGGGATTTCAACCAGGTTCACTTTCTGCAAACTTTGTGTCATTGTTTTCAGAACCAGCGCCATTACTCCTTCAGTCAAAATAACTATAACAGAGCAACCAATTCCACTGGATTTCCGACCTCTGTGGAACCCTGTTTGTTTGTATGTATAAAGTAATGTGTCCTGTAGGCATTGAAGTACTGTCTTTTTGGAAGAGATTTAAATGGGTCATTGCATGTTACTCACCAAAAATACAACTTGTTAAAATGTAACAAATTAAAACTGACAGCAAAAGTCACACTACAGCCCAATGGATACGTAAGGGCCACGGAGATATCATTTTGATGAATTCCAACATAAATTGTGGCATAAGAAATATACAGCAGCTAATTCCGATGAGGGGTACAGTATTTGAATGTATTTTCTTTCAACCTTCAGCACTAGTAGCAACTTTCGTCATTATTTATTTTCATCTGCATAACGATTTGTGCAATACTCCACTTAGCAAATTATTTCAAAACATCTCAATGCAGATACAGTAAGGATTGCTGTTTAGTCAACTAGTATAGTAGGAAATTAGGTAGAAATAAGAATCACAAGAATACAACGTGTAAGTAAACAAAATAAAACGGATCTTGGATATCGTTCGGCTGTGTTCCCTTCCATACACAATTTAACACTTACTATGCATCTCATGAAACAAATGTAATATCCTTGCATGTTTATGCTGCAATTATTTCCAGGGGTGATTGGTCTACTGGATTAATAGGCAATGAAGATAACTGTTGAATATTGCTAGAAAAGCCATTACATTTATCAGTTCAATGGTGAGTGAGATTTACTTTGCATATGCAGTTTATAAATAATTCTCAATAAAGATATTTAGGAAACTATTACTAGCCTGCTGTGCCATACCTCTCGCAAATATCAATAGCTGTGCATCCGTGGGGCTCGTGTTCTATTTTCGGTGGGCAAGGTAGCAGGAAGGTTATTACTGGTAACAGTCAATTAAAACTTTTATTAGCAGTAAACTGCAAAAGCTAATGGCAATGCCAACACTGGATAAAATAATTGTCACAGTTAATTCTGAACTCCTTAATAATAGGAAACTCAATAGAAAGCATATTACACGGCCCATATCACTCATGAGTGCCTCAGGCCTGAGTGAGTCGTTATTTTGCTCCTGAGTAAAATAAAATGGAGATTACTTGCTATTAGAGGTATTGCTTTAAATGTGGGAGAATATATGGTAATGAAAGAGTCTTCCAAAAGTCATTTTTTGTAAACTATGAGAATGTAATTACAAATTCTACAACTGTTAATGAGCATGTTCAAGTAAATTCTTTCTTATCTCTAATAACAACTCTTATTTCGTAGTCAATAGAAAATGAATGGAAAGTGCTGCTGATCATTGTGATTTCACACCGTTTTCTGCCTTAGGATCCAGGGATAACTCATCTTTTAGTGATGGGGTTAACTGAAGTAGCCATTGTACCAAATAATGCAAAGAAAATACATTAATAAACACTACATGTATATTGTATTAAGTACAGTATATTGTACCATATCTTAGTTTAGATGTCTTCCTAGGTAACATCTGTAACTGTTATCATCCCTTCTGTACTGTAAATGAACAGGCTTGTAACAGACATGTGCAGAGGTACACACAGGGAGACCGTTTTGGGGAAATTAAAACATGGCTTTATTTAGCCTGTCCCTTTTAACAAAGTGCAGCATACACAAATAAACAAACAGCCTGTCCCTGTTTAAGGGCTAACTCAGTTCCCCAGTCCCTCTCTGTAAGGCTTGGAGGAAAATCACCTTAATAGCCTATCATCCTAAAGTCTCAAGAGGTACCTCAAACCAGGTGGCACTTCAGGCCAGTCTCTGGTTCTTGTTCTGGGTCTGGATAGGTGTTCGTTGAGGGGCCAGCCTCTGGTAGGTTCCTGGGTCTGTTCCCTTGGTGTCTTGAAATCAGCACACAGTAATCCTGTGTGCTCAAGATTCTCTCTGTTAGTTCACAGCTGGAGGATTTTACACTGGTCTGATTAACCAGGTGGAGACTGGTTAATTGTTTTTAGCTGCAATTAACCAGCTCCCTGCTGGATGCCTCAGACTACTGAAGCTTTGTAGTGAAGCCTCATTGAGACAGGGTTAATTTTCTGTTACAAAGCTTTAACCAAGAAATATATGTATGTGGCTCTGCAGAAAAAGACATTTGCAAGTTGCTTGCCAGGTACAGGTACTGGGGGAACAAAATCAAGATTCTATGCATGTTCCAGAACCATTATTATTAGATAACCCAATGTACAGTAGGTCACATGTGAAAAATAGTCCTTTATTGGTCTTGAAATCTCATTTAAATGTAATTTACTGTGTAAGCTTCTCTGTAAAAGAAAGTGTCATACAATTTAAATCCACTTAAAATTCACTAGTGTGTTAAATAAAACATAGCACTGTACATTGCTGAAAATCCATATGATGTTGAACAAATTTGAGCAACAAATGTTATACAATGTTTACCAGGTAAATGTGTCAGAGATACATCAAAATCTGACAAACATTGCAATTCTATTCTAGAACTTTAACTCAAAGATTTATCTCAACACACTGCTCCATATAAAAATACTGTACTCACTCCACATCTATTCAATGGATGAGCAAATCCAGTCCTCAGGGGCAAACAGCAGGTCAGGTTTACAGGATATACCTGCTTCATCACAGGTGACCGACCACCTGTGCTGAATCAGGGATATCCTGTAAACCTGACCTGTTGGTGGCCCTTGAAGACTGGAATTGCCGATCCCTGTCTATACAGATTTGAAACTCCTAAATGCTTCAGGACCCTGACAAACGATGGCAGTGTGAGCCACTAATGCTCCCCCACCCTGTGTGCTCCTGGAACGTGTGGTCAGCCTTTAGATGTAGAAATCCCCCTCTTGTCACAAGGTGTAACTTTACAAATATCTTCTGGACATCCTTCATTTCCAATAGATATAATTTGCATTTTCTTTTTTTTTATACATTTTGTGCCCATGAAGTTTTATTTGTTGTACGTTTTATGTGGGTTTTTTTTTTATCTGAGATATGCGGTAAATGAATTCAAATGGTTTTAAAGCATAACATTGCCATTGGGTATACGCTTCAGGTTCCTGCCTTTTAACCGTTTTCTGCATTGCATGGACTACAAAGGGGTGAACAATTTAATAAATTCCCCTACAAAATGTATATATGTAGCAATTTATTGTACCGGCTAAATACATTATACTTAACATTTAAATATTATAAGGAGACCCTTCTTATGCTGGAGCACCAACGGAAATCAAATCAAACAATTCACTGTTATAGTGATTTACAATGGGAGTTATTGGATGAGAATAAAACTGGAATGATATATCCATAATAAAATGCGTAATTGCAGTGTGGACGGGGTCTGGATAGGGTGGACATTGTCGTATTTCAAGTCAACTGAATGAAGTCATCCAGTGTTAAGAGAAAAAGAAGAACTGTCAAAATCAAAGGGAACTTCAACAAAACAGTGCAAAGTTTGACCAAGGTTTTACTTTAAAGATGCACGAGAAGCAATGTGAAACATATTATCCTGTTGGATAATGGACCATTTCAGGCAGAGATTTGTTTATGTATGTGCTGTTGAATTTGATGTAAATACTGTTGCATACAGAATAATGTCAGGGATTCCTTATATAAAAAATACAATAAAAAAAACAAACATAATTTTTGAGAATCTTTTATATCTAAAGGTAATTCAGATGCGACGACATGTAGCATCGCTGGTAAACTAAAGGTTATTTAATATGCATTGAAAATGAAGAATAATATTTTCAACATATGTGAAAAACTGTACTTTTTTTTCTATGTTCATCTATTCCTGATAAGCGATTCTACAACAGCGCAGTGAGTGCTATTATCAGTAATGAGTTCACTGATACATGGTCCTGTCAATCTTTTGCTAACTCTGCCATAGATTCTGTTCCCTTGTGAAAAACACAATTGCTCTTCTTAGAATTAACACGGTCAAACATAACCTGTATTTATTGATACAGAATAGATAATTATATACTCTGAATTTATATATAAAATAAACTTTTACAGACTGAAGCCTCTGTAAGAGATTTCATCTCAAAATAATGAAGGCCCGGGGTAACGATATACTTGTAGCAGAGATCAGCGGATTTCTCTTGATGCCTGCTGCACTCCTTACTGCCTTGTCTCATCTCCACCATGGTGGTGTGCCACGGAACTAATAAACATTGAAGGTGCATGTAAATGGGTTCATATAGAAACCTGCAAAATCCAATTAGTATCAAGAAACTTTGTCACTGTGAATAAGCTGTACCTATTTCTAGGGATGAGGAGAAAAAGTCCGCCAGCAATGTTTAGAAGTACACGGTGTACCTGTTATCTGCCAGAGTTATTTCTAAATGATGAAGTGCAGAAGAAATCCTTTCTGCGAATTTGATTCTCTTGCCGTACTCTCCACAGTTACTGAAATATTGATTCCCTGAGAGTGCGAGGGGCTGTGTGAGGGATATTGCAAACACCATACAGTGCATGTCTCGTGCACTACGAACCCCGGGGGTAAATCCGCAGGGGCCCGTTGTTTTTGCACTAATAGCGTGACGTTCCCGAAATTAGGAACGGATGTTATCTTTCGTCTTATTAACAGGTATCTTCAAAGCTAATGAGACGCAAAAATGGTGTCCGTTAGCGAAACGGCTGCTGCTCCTACTCCTGGGGCTGCTGCTCCTACTCCTGGGGCTGCTGCTCTGACTGCCGGGGCTGCTGCTCTGACTGCTGGGGCTGCTGCTCCTACTCCTGGGGCTGCTGCTCCTACTCCTGGGGCTGCTGCTCTGACTGCCGGGGCTGCTGCTCTGACTGCCGGGGCTGCTGCTCCTACTCCTGGGGCTGCTGCTCCTACTCCTGGGGCTGCTTCTCCTCATGCTGGGGTTGCTGCTCGTGGTGCTGGGGCTGCTGCTCTTCGTCCTGCGGCTGCTGCTCCTCATGCTGGGGCTGCTGCTCGTGGTGCTGTCAAGCTGCGCTCACCACGGACAAGGAGGGACCCCGGAACTGAGGTGAAAAGGGTAATACTTGCACCCACAGCTGCGGGGGAACGCCTGAAGGTGGATAGTAGGCGTCCAGAACTGCACGGGAGATAAGGAAGAGTTAAGATACTCGCCGGATACTTGGGCAGTTCCAGTAGAATCGTCGGTGCCGAGAGCCTTGGGTTTGGAGCCGGGAGGTAGGTTGGAATCCGTAAGCCGAGGTGGAGGATAGGAGAGTTCGGGAGGTCAAAGGGGAAGCCAGAGGTGGAAGTCCAGAGCGGGTCCGCAGTCAAGCCGGTTCGCTACACGGGAGATCACTAGAAAACACAGAGACAGGGCACTGAGGCAGGCACGACCGTGGGTAACGCAGGTCACACAAAACTATGCTCAGCCAAAGAAGGAATGGCTGAGCAGGGTATAAATGAGAACAGAGCCCAATGGGAAGAGGGGGAGGGACGGAGGAGCGGCCCCATGGGAGGCAGGGATAGGTGAGGGGAAGTGCCACAGCTGATTTCTTGATGCGAGGTTTGTGGGTGGTGCACGCGCATCAGGTGTGTGCACCGCGCGGGAGAGGTGCGCGCGGCACGCGCTGGGGGCGGGAGCTCCTCCTGCAGGAGGGCAGAAAGGTTCGTGAGCGTGCGCGCGCATGCGCGCGTCCCGTGGCAGCCGCGGGGACCAAAAGAGGGCCCCGCTCACGGCGGTGAAGCCGTGGAGCCGGAGCACGCCGAGTAAGTGGTGTCGCGGGGGGAACCCTCTTTGGGAGAGGTGTTCCCCGAGGCCTTACAGGTGCTGGCGCTGCTGCTCCTCATCCTGGGGCTGCTGCTCCTCATGCTGGGGCTGCTGCTCCTCATGCTGGGGCTGCTGCTCCTCGTGCTGGGGCTGCTGCTTCTCGTGCTGGGGCTGCTGCTTCTCGTGCTGGGACTTCTGCTCCTCATGCTGGAACTGCGGCTCCTGGGGCTGCTGCTCCTCATGCTGGGACTGCGGCTCCTGGGGCTTCTGCTCCTCATGCTGGGACTGCGGCTCCTGGGGCTGCTGCTCCTCATGCTGGGACTGCGGCTCCTGGGGCTTCTGCTCCTCATGCTGGGATTGCGGCTCCTGGGGCTGCTGCTCATGCTGCTGGGGCTGTTGCTCCTGGTGCTGGGGCTGCTGCTTCTCATGCTGGGGCTGCTCCTCGTGCTGGGGCTGCTGCTGCTCATGGTGCTGGGGCTGCCGCTCGTGGTGCGGGGAATGCTGCTCCTAGTGTTATTCGTGCACGAAGGTTTGTGGCACGTTATATACGCATGCGTTACCTAACCTAAATACACATTACAAACGGAATAACTCGGCCAGTTTGGCCTCCATGGCTATAAACCTTGGTACCTCGATGGAGTCTCTGCCCTCATCACGGGTTTCTGTAGTGCTTGAAATGCCACCGCCCCCTCCACTACCACGTGAGGAGATACCACGCCATGCACACCACGTGTGCACACCCTGAGGCGAGGCAGAGCACGCACCCATGGCCGAAATGAGCCAGGCAACCCAGCTTCAAAAAAGAGGTGCTGATTATGTTGTTCTGTATATATTGTTGTGTTTTGTTGTTCTGTATATATTGTTGTGTTTTCTTGTTCTGTATATATTGTTGTGTTTTCTTGTTCTGTATATATTGTTGTGTTTTCTTGTTCTGTATATATTGTTGTGTTTTCTTGTTCTGTATATATTGTTGTGTTTTCTTGTTCTGTATATATTGTTGTGTTTTGTTGTTCTGTATATATTGTTGTGTTTTCTTGTTCTGTATATATTGTTGTGTTTTCTTGTTCTGTATATATTGTTGTGTTTTCTTGTTCTGTGTATACTGCTGCGGCACAGTTTATTCGAGCATTTGCCCGTTCTGTGCCGCAGCAGTAGCCTGGCGCGCGCCCGAGTGTGACGGGCGCACGCCGAAGCAGCGGAAGAGCGCCCTCCGATCGGGGCGCTCTCCCTACCGCTGCCGGGTCCGCCAGGTCCCCCGGAACCCCCTGCCGCTGTCCCGCGATCGCGGGACACCAGGGCTCCCTCGGGGAGCCCCTGGACACGCGTGCAGGGGGCGCACGCTCCCGATGACGCGTGACCGCGCGTCTATGACGCGCGGCACGCCGAGGGGCGGCCACTAGCAAGCCGGGAGATTTCCCGGCTTGCGGTACCGACCACACTTCAATAAAGTGTGTCGGTAGTGTATAGTAAAAAAATATATATCATTTTTTCACACGCTGTAAAGTTTGATACAATTGTATTTTGCCAACTTCTGTCTCTTGGAACTTCTTGTTCTTATATCTAGAATCATTCTTGTTCTTGTACACTCATACTTAATACACTCCATATTACATACAAACATATCCTACATTCCCTTTAATCATTACAAAGCATAGTATGTTCCATGAAAATACCCTATTACAGATGCACACATTTATAAATGATGTCACAATGATGAACACAAATGCATTGAATTAGCATGTTCCGTTGGTGTAGCTGATCGTCCAATCAGTAGCATAGCTGCATGTTGCCATTTCCCCCATTATAGGACTTGGAAACCTTTATTTCCAAATAGTGTATATCATTTATCAGGGTCCTCCATTACCGGCCTGAACCAGGAAGCCAACTCTGACGGACAAGGCAGCATATCTCCATGGAAATAAAGATTAACTCCAGACTGCCACCTCTTTGCCACGTCAGGTGCCTTCATTTTTGAACACGATATATAGAACAATGTATTTTACAATAGTGTACAGATTTTGGGGTATACGGCGTTCCCTCCACTCCATGTCTCATCCACCAGAGGCCCCCTGTGGTTACTCTGTACTAGCCCGGCTGCGGTGTGAACCAATCCCAGATGGTGTATATTATGGGTCTTCATGGTCTGTGTCCAATGTAGCTTTGCTATCTGCTGCATGACCCCTGCTGAGATGAGGTCCTTTGATACTTCCTGAATCTTAGACCAAGCGGCACCGTCAGTTGGGAAGTTAGTAATCCCTCCAATTCTTGATTCCCTCCTATTTTCACGTTTCAGTTGGATGTGAGCCAGGCCTGTGATTGGCTCAAGATTAAAACCCTTCCCAAATGTCCCTGATTTGTCTAAAAAAAAACATAGGGAATAATGGGCAAGAAGATATTTTAAAACCTCTGCCTGACCATTTTACCTTTAGATTCACTTGGGGAAAGACATTTTGATGCTCTAATCTCTCTTTAGAAGTCGTTGACCCTAACCCTAACCCTGTGCCAGCACAAAGACTTTATCCTCACTAACAGACTGTAACTGAACCTCTTGTGTTACAGTATCAGAACCCCTTTCCTTCTACCTTCCGCTGTTGCTGATTGTATATAACCTATTTTGTGTTCTGTACCCGTCTAGATTAAACCACTTGTTCAATGACTCTATTGTCGTGACTGAGAGGTAGGCCACATGGCTTTTATTAACTTGTGATCTATTGTATATTGTGCTATTTGCTTGGGGTGCTTACTGGGAATTGTGATAAAGGTAAGTAACAGTAAAAACAAAGTGAAATAAAAAAAGGGACAAGTAAAACAGAAGAGGCTGAATAAGCAAATACAAGCATTTCAGTTATAATGTTGGTGTAGATTAGAAGCCAATGGAAAATAGAGAGATATTCCTAAGCATAGAGCAGGAAAAAACGAAACACACAGTGTAGCAGGATTCTCGATTAGTCAGGAGTATTTGAGATGAGTTGAACAAAGATCTGCTGGGAGTGAATTACTGAAATTGAAACATCAGATGATGATTACACAAATAAGAAGTTGTCAAAATGTGAAGTGTTATGTGGAAAGATGTGATGAAGAATGAGCAAGCAGGTTTGTGTTAAGAGCGCGGTCTTGCTGATGTGATGAGTGAAGAATAGAGAAGAGTTGAAAAGAAACCCATGTGTAAAATAATTGGGAGAAACTCCTAAACGAAAAGACAAGAAGGAGAAATATTATAGGACAAAGGAAAAATGATGCTACTCCTGGGTTTGTTGTTGATTTATAAAATAAGGGAAATATAAGTGTAATAGGTTTGCAACAGTGTTATATATTCCATGACAAGGGGCAGATCCATCAAACTCTGGCCTGGCGTTAACTTGTCAGGCAACGCCAAATCTGGTGCAATACCCCGCACCTGAGCTTGATGAGGACAACTGTGTCATTCAGTCTGTACGGCCCTTCCCGGGTTGATTGTTTAAACCTTGAAACCTCATGTAAAATCCAGCACCATCAGAAGCCGTCCTTTTAACTTGCAAGCAAGCAGCACATCTTATTATGTGGAATTATAAGCACAAAAGTGGCACATCGGACCAAAATGGAAAATCCAAGGGAGCCAAATAACGTGTGTACTGTATATTTGGAAATATTGGGGACAAACCATTGAAAAAAGAGAATACTAGTAGATGCCACGCAAACATTTTTGGAATTGCAAGCAGTCAGTGAATGAAATAAACAGGCCAACGCCAGCCAGGGTGTAATGATTTAGAATTCAAAAGCACCATACGGGGAGAAGGGTAAAGGATTTATTTCCCCTCCCGTTCTACGTGTGCGTGGGGGGCACTTTGCTGGTTATCCCCGGCCGGCTGGTGAGTTCATCAGCAACTTTAGTTATAAAGTGTTAGTGAGTATCCTATTTAAAAGGAAGTTTACAGCAAAACAAAATGCTATACAGGCATACCCCGCATTAACGTACGCATATATACATACATACCCCGCATTAACGTACGCATATATACAGGCATACCCCGCATTAACGTACGCATATATACATACATACCCCGCATTAACGTACGCATATATACATACATACCCCGCATTAACGTACGCATATATACAGGCATACCCCGCATTAACGTACGCATATATACATACATACCCCGCATTAACGTACGCATATATACAGGCATACCCCGCATTAACGTACGCATATATACATACATACCCCGCATTAACGTACGCATATATAC
Organism: Ascaphus truei; assembly: GCF_040206685.1. Lineage (NCBI taxonomy): Eukaryota > Metazoa > Chordata > Amphibia > Anura > Ascaphidae > Ascaphus > Ascaphus truei. Next base: position 6,732,752 of record NC_134492.1, on the reverse strand, counting down.
AGGCATACCCCGCATTAACGTACGCATATATACATACATACCCCGCATTAACGTACGCATATATACATACATACCCCGCATTAACGTACGCATATATACATACATACCCCGCATTAACGTACGCATATATACATACATACCCCGCATTAACGTACGCATATATACATACATACCCCGCATTAACGTACGCATATATACATACATACCCCGCATTAACGTACACATATATACATACATACCCCGCATTAACGTACGCATATATACATACATACCCCGCATTAACGTACGCATATATACATACATACCCCGCATTAACGTACGCATATATACATACATACCCCACATTAACGTACGCATATATACATACATACCCCGCATTAACGTACGCATATATACATACATACCCCGCATTAACGTGCGCATATATACATACATACCCCGCATTAACGTACGCATATATACATACATACCCCGCATTAACGTACGCATATATACATACATACCCCGCATTAACGTGCGCATATATACATACATACCCCGCATTAACGTACGCATATATACAGACATACCCCGCATTAACGTACGCATATATACATACATACCCCGCATTAACGTGCGCATATATACAGACATACCCCGCATTAACGTACGCATATATACATACATACCCCGCATTAACGTGCGCATATATACATACATACCCCGCATTAACGTACGCATATATACAGACATACCCCGCATTAACGTACGCATATATACATACATACCCCGCATTAACGTACGCATATATACATACATACCCCGCATTAACGTACGCATATATACAGGCATACCCCGCATTAACGTACGCATATATACATACATACCCCGCATTAACGTACGCATATATACATACATACCCCGCATTAACGTACGCATATATACATACATACCCCGCATTAACGTACGCATATATACATACATACCCCGCATTAACGTACGCATATATACATACATACCCCGCATTAACGTACGCATATATACATACATACCCCGCATTAACGTACGCATATATACATACATACCCCGCATTAACGTACGCATATATACATACATACCCCGCATTAACGTACGCATATATACAGGCATACCCCGCATTAACGTACGCATATATACAGGCATACCCCGCATTAACGTACGCATATATACATACATACCCCGCATTAACGTACGCATATATAAGGCATACCCCGCATTAACGTACACATATATACATACATACCCCGCATTAACGTACGCATATATACATACATACCCCGCATTAACGTACGCATATATACATACATACCCCGCATTAACGTACGCATATATACATACATACCCCGCATTAACGTACGCATATATACATACATACCCCGCATTAACGTACGCATATATACATACATAGCCCGCATTAACGTACGCATATATACATACATACCCCGCATTAACGTATGCATATATACATACATACCCCGCATTAACGTACGCATATATACATACATACCCCGCATTAACGTACGCATATATACATACATACACCGCATTAACGTACGCATATATACATACATAGCCCGCATTAACGTACGCATATATACATACATACCCCGCATTAACGTACGCATATATACATACATACCCCGCATTAACGTACGCATATATAAGGCATACCCCGCATTAACGTACACATATATACATACATACCCCGCATTAACGTACGCATATATACATACATACCCCGCATTAACGTACGCATATATACATACATACCCCGCATTAACGTACGCAATATATACATATATACCCCGCATTAACGTACGCATATATACAGGCATACCCCGCATTAACGTACGCATATATACATACATACATACCCCGCATTAACGTACGCATATATACATACATACCCCGCATTAACGTACGCATATATACATACATACCCCGCATTAACGTACACATATATACATACATACCCCGCATTAACGTACGCATATATAAGGCATACCCCGCATTAACGTACGCATATATAAGGCATACCCCGCATTAACGTACGCATATATACATACATACCCCGCATTAACGTACGCATATATACATACATACCCCGCATTAACGTACACATATATACATACATACCCCGCATTAACGTACGCATATATAAGGCATACCCCGCATTAACGTACGCATATATAAGGCATACCCCGCATTAACGTACGCATATATACATACATACCCCGCATTAACGTACACATATATACATACATACCCCGCATTAACGTACGCATATATAAGGCATACCCCGCATTAACGTACGCATATATACATACATACCCCGCATTAACGTACGCATATATACATACATACCCCGCATTAACGTACGCATATATACATACATACCCCGCATTAACGTACACATATATACATACATACCCTGCATTAACGTACGCATATATAAGGCATACCCCGCATTAACGTACGCATATATAAGGCATACCCCGCATTAACGTACGCATATATAAGGCATACCCCGCATTAACGTACGCATATATACATACATACCCCGCATTAACGTACGCATATATACATACATACCCCGCATTAACGTACGCATATATAAGGCATACCCCGCATTAACGTACGCATATATAAGGCATACCCCGCATTAACGTACGCATATATACATACATACCCCGCATTAACGTACACATATATACATACATACCCCGCATTAACGTACGCATATATACATACATACCCCGCATTAACGTACACATATATACATACATACCCCGCATTAACGTACGCATATATAAGGCATACCCTGCATTAACGTACACATATATACATACATACCCCGCATTAACGTACACATATATACATACATACCCCGCATTAACGTACGCATATATACATACATACCCCGCATTAACGTACGCATATATAAGGCATACCCCGCATTAACGTACGCATATATACATACATACCCCGCATTAACGTACGCATTTATAAGGCATACCCCGCATTAACGTACGCATATATACATACATACCCCGCATTAACGTACGCATATATAAGGCATACCCCGCATTAACGTACGCATATATACATACATACCCCGCATTAACGTACGCATATATACAGACATACCCCGCATTAACGTGCGCATATATACATACATACCCCGCATTAACGTACGCATATATACAGACATACCCCGCATTAACGTGCGCATATATACAGGCATACCCCACATTAACGTACGCATATATAAGGCATACCCCGCATTAACGTACGCATATATACATACATACCCCGCATTAACGTACGCATATATAAGGCATACCCCGCATTAACGTACGCATATATACATACATACCCCGCATTAACGTACGCATATATACAGGCATACCCCGCATTAACGTACGCAATGTGACCGGAGCATGTATGTACAGCGAAAATGTACATAAAGTGAAGCACTACCTTTCCCCCACTTATCGATGCATATACTGTACTTCAAACGTCATATACGTGCATAACTGATGTAAATAACGCATGTGTAACAGGCTCTATAGTCTCCCGCTTGCGCACAGCTTCGGTACAGGTAGGGAGCCGGTATTGCTGTTCAGGACGTGCTGACAGGCGCATGCGTGAGCTGCCGTTTGCCTATGGGGCGATATGTACTTACTCGCAAGTGTACTTAAAGTGAGTGTCCTTAAACCGGGGTTTGCCTGTACGTGGCTGTGTCTGAATGTTATACGTGGCTGTGTCTGAATGTTATACGTGGCTGTGTCTGAATGTTATACGTGGCTGTGTCTGAATGTTATACGTGGCTGTGCCTGAATATTTGCATCTTAAATATTGCTGAGAAATGTACTGTAGATTATTTCTGTTTGATAGTCTCTACAGCAGGTGATGCCAACTCCAGTCCTCAAGGGCCACCGTCAGGTGTTCAGGATATCCCTGCTTCAGCGCAGGTGGCTCAATCATTGGCTCAGTCGAAGACTGCACCACCTGTTCTGAAGCAGGGCTAGCCTGAAAACCTGACCTGTTGGTAGCCCTTGAGGACCGGAGTTGGCCGCCCCTGGTCTTCAGTGAGCGTCTGCATGAGACATGTACAGTACCTATAGATGCACTGTTACATTGTTTCAATCTGTACTGTATAGATTTTTTTGTCCATTCTGACATTATTTTGGGACAGAAACAAAGTCACTTTAAAGCAAAGCAAATGTGCCGGGAACCTGAACCCGCGGTAACCCTATGTGGAAGCATTTGTGCTTCATTCCTGTAAATGGTAGTGAATTTACAGCACGTAAACGACGTAATTGGGCAGTTTTGCAGGATTAATACAATAGTAGCAAAGTTTGAAAAGCCAGCGGAAATTTCCAGCACACTTGGCGCAAATAGTATCATGAAATGGCCCAAATTGTTCAAAATTCTCTTTTTAAAAGAGGCAAAATAGCAACCTTGTGACTTAAAGTTCAATTGAAAGTAGAAAGTAGAAAGTGAAAGTGATTAGACGTGCAATGCCATTGTACCGTTAAGCAAAAGTGTTGCAAACTTCTGGATTGAAGGGTGAAATTCACAAAGTTCGCTTAAGCACAATTTTTCCCCCCACACCTCTTTAAGGAGGCGTGATTTCCCCTGACTATGTAATTATAGCGTTTGCATAGCACTCAGAATTGCAGAGCCGGAACATCAACGCATAAAAAGAAGCTGTTTTCGCACCGTTTGGAAATGCAATAAGTGCTTAATGAATACGTGATAGAAAAAAACTGCAGTTTTTACTCAGAAATTGCATTATTGCATGTTAGTGAAAAGGCCCACGAGAAGCCAACAGTCTCTTCCTGTCTAATTCTTTCTTTCTTTATTTTGATGCAGAAAAGACTCCATCGCTATGCACACTCTTTCATGTAAATGTCCATCCTTCTAGATGGACAGAGAGTTGGAGTCCAACATTTGCTATATAATGTAACTGAGCCCCCCCACCCTGTCTCCAGTGCAGGGAATCTGTTTAGGGGTTCCACAGAGCTCTACGCGATCGGGAGGTGGGGCGGCCATTTTGTGAGTTGCGCATGCGCAGTACGGCGAGGCACGCATGCACAGTGGACGAGGCGGGGACACTTCCCCTTACTGATATTTCTGAACCGGTGACCGGACGGCCACGTGGTGCTCTGCGACCTGCGATCAGGCCACAGTACCCCAGAACATTCATGTGAGACCCTCTGGCTGGAGCTCACCTCACGAGGAGGATCTGGACCCTTAGGGGAGAGAGGATTTGTGCTGGAGTCCCCGCTACGTGGGACCCGCTCCAACTCACTACGCCAAGCAGCACCTGGTTACTGGAGTACCCAGGCAAGTACCCAACGTGCACCTACATCCACCGGGGGTAGCACTACCTCACACTTGGGTGGGATTGCTGGGACAGGACGCCAGGGGTATTGGTGCCACAGCACCCTCAGTACTTTGGGGGAAACACCATGTGTTGGGTCACTGGGTTCATACTGTGGGTACAGTTATTGTATGTTATCTGTGTTAGTGTGTGTACAGTAAAGCTTAGTTATATACATTGTGTGTTGTATTACTTACTACTGTGTATCGGTTCCTGTGAGGGGTTATCCCGCCAACGCTGGGATCCCTCATAGGTGGAGGCGCTGCACTGCAAGGAGAAAGAGCTCACCCCAGGCTCCCAGAGGCGGAGGCTTAGTGCTCCTGTGAGCAAACAGGTACAGCAGCATGCGTAGTTGCCCACGTAGTTCCCTTGGGCATAGGGAAAGGGGGCTACATAACATTGCAAACAAGCACCCTAATGTGATTGTGGCTCAGAGGCACCACTGCAGGTTACAAACTGCTGCACACAGCTTGTCTTTTAAAAGCATGGCTGAATGTTCTAAAGCCATACGGTAAGAAATCCCTGCACGTAGCACTCTGAGCACCTTCATTTCTTCAAGATGCCCGTGTTTAATTTGCATAACAATTCAGGATCAATCATAAATCATATGTAACTTACAGAAATGTGATGAATAGAGCAGGAGAAAGGAAACAGAATTGTTATGCACCTATACATATTTATGCTAGCCAGAAGGATGATGACACAATAGTCACATTGTAACAACATTCGGGGCACCTGTTATATCACAATATTGCATTTTCTTCTCAGGAAATTTGAATTTCATTTTTAGATTTTTAAACAGGAGAAGCATAAATCGAGGGATTCATGTTGTGAACATTTATTTCAATAAAATAAAAGCGAGTTTTGTTTAGCGGAGTGCAGTGATGTGAGCACTGCAGGATCGGCCAGTACCATATGTTCAGTAACTGCTTCTCTTCAAACCTCAGTTATGGCTGTCAGGATTATGAAGCAAATTAGATTAATATAACAATACCAGTAAAGCATTTCCTGTTATTTCTTCATAACTGGAATGATAAATGTACTTGTGTGTTGAGAAATATTCATGATACGATTGCAGCTGAATTTAGCAGTTCATTAGATTATTAAATAAAAGTAATTTTAAATTGACTAATACTACTAATTAGTTACCCAAATTACTGTAACATAACATTAACTGTAAATTGTCTTCCCACGTAATTAAAGTTTAATGATTCATAGTCGTTATTAAAAAATACAATGGGCCTATTTATTAGCAGCATACACAGCCATAAAACTTACTGTATGTTTGTTATGTTGTTATGTTCTGAACTTGGTAAGTGATGCACTCTGTGCTAAACTTTGGGCTAAGGGGCCTATTTATACATTTCCCAGAATGCATAGGGGTTTTTCTAAAAGCCCCTCACTTCAGTACTCTGGCCACGTGCGTTTTAGCTGGTAAAGCTTTCTGAACAAGTTAGCAAAATAATTAGCAATGTGTCACATAGAAGATTAGGCATCTTGTAATAGGATTTTAGATTGATCATCCATGCTTTCCTCATTTAGTAATCTAATGTACACACAATGCTGTAAAAAGTCAAACGTTACATTGACAACTGTTGAAAAAATTATGAAAGTAGCAATTTTTACTTAAAAACATCATTTACAATGTGTGCGTCTTAAAAGCAATCAAGCTACTTTGCTATTATTTTTTTCCACTTGCATAAACAAATGATAATAGGAGTGCTAACATGGATATAATTATAATTCCATAACAATAATGGCACCATTTTTCTTTTCATTTGTGAAGTACTGTTGACCCTATTCATTATGGTGTAAAGCTATTACCAGCTCATTAGCAAAGGCTTTGAGATTATGCTCACAATTTACCCTACAAAATGTACTGCTCTCCTTAAATTCTCTTGAAATTCTCTTACATTGGGGCCTATTTATTAAATTCCAATACATGCTTTATACAGCCATGGGCGGCACCGTATCCATGAAACCATCATCACATGTGCAATGCGTGTGAGAAGTGCTTCTTTAGACGTGATTTGGTTCGAGCTGTGCAATTCCATTCCACCTGCAAAACTTGTACAGTAATAAGGCAAACTCAGTAAATTAACTTTTTCCAATCTATTCGTTAAGACGTACGTTAGCCTGAAATCTTGCCTCCCTCAGATCAATGAAATAGTCCTCGGTATAGAAGAGAGGCTGCATACCTGGGAAATGTATTATTTTTAAAAATGTACCTACAAAAATGAGCATATTTTTCAGGTATCTGAGATTAAAGCTTTGAATTAAAAACTCTATGTTAACCATAGTGGGCATGAGGGCATGTATCAGGCATGGCTTCATGTCCGCTATGAAAACTAAGGTGCTAATAATCCTAACACGTCACCTTGGACTAACTAACTACTGTAGGTCATACAATGCCTTAATAACTGCTACGGAATATCAGAGGAAACCTCGCCTATCCCCCATCACCTCCCACCCGGGGGACACGCCCTTCCTCTATGGGGGCACCAACCCTCATCACATCCCTTTTACCCTCACCCAAACACATCTAACCCTTCCTCTAGAAGACGTAGAACCCTGTTAGCCTGGAATGGAGACCGTGGCTTTAAAAGACAAATTATATACAAAAAACTGTTCTAAATGTACGTGTACATATGGGTGTGTGTATACATATGGGTGTGTGTGTGTGTATATATGGGGGGGTGTATATAAGGTGGTGTGTAAATATGGTGGTATGTAAATATGGGGTGTGTAAATATGGTGGTGTGCATATATGATGGTGTGTGTGGTGTGTGGTATTTGCGCATATGTGTGTGCGTATTTGTGTATATATACACACACACATACACACACATCTTTCCCTCAAATGCTTATCTGAATGCCTCTAAGTGGCAAGGAGTTTGCACCCGGGGTTTAAGAAGATGTGCACTGGCACTTCTGCTGGTAGGTTCAACCCCACTGTGAAAGCTTGAGCATTATACCTGGCTAATGTGGCAAAGGCACTTGCCAACGTGTAAATGAGGCCAGCATGGCAAGCAAGACCCAAACCCCCAAATGGGGAAGACACCATAAAGCAATGACTCTCATTCTCCAGAGGCCAGATTGGCCCTCGGCATGACAGTGTTTGGGATGAAGGCAGAGGGTGCTAAGAATCCCCGGAGCTTAAACAAAAACTGTCATTTAAACCTCCAGCTGGCAACCTACAAATGTCTGACTGTCTCCAGTGAAGCAGCACAGCAAGAATACAAACTTAAAATGTTAAATGGAATATTGTTGACCTCTGTGATGTAAGAAGAAAATATGAATAACTCATTTAGCCCAAAAGTGACACCTATTACTATATATTGCAAAGGTGCGGAAAATGGAAGAGTCACTGTAGCAGGGTTCATCGTTAACAGAAGATAGAGAAACCGCTTAGTGCTGTATGAATGTTCATTGGAAAGAGCAGCCAGATCACTTAGTTGGCAAAGAGCTACAGGCTTCAAATAATCCAAGTGTATGACCCAACATCAAGTCACACAGTCAATGATGTCAAAGACATCTACCATGAAATCAACCATCATAACAACTGAAATAGTCACCTCAAGATTACAATGAGAGATTTCAATGCAAAGATCAGTGCCTTGCAGAAAGACCTAGCAGAAAGACCTTGCAGAAAGGCCTAGCAGAAAGACCTAGCAGAAAGATCTAGCAGAAAGACCAAGCAGAAAGACCTTGACCAGTGATGACAAAATGAATGAACGTGGAGACAACGTGGTAGAATTTGTACAATGTGAAAACTTCTACAGCATATCATTAATTAATTCTTAAAGAAAAATCAAAATGTAAAATGTACATGACTGGAACCCATTCAATAAATATCCAAGATAACAAGAAGCATGTGATTAAAGAATGCCCAGTCCTTCACTGTTTTGACACAAGGAGTGATTGCTGATTGGTACACTGCAAATAACATCCGAATACAAACATGGACTGAAGAAAACTGATTAAAAACAAGTCAAAAACAATCCACAACAAGAGCCACAAGAATAATGCCAGGGAGCATCAATTAGAGCTGAAGAATCCCTTCAGCTTGCTCGAAATGCATGGCCAAATTTTAACAAACTATGAAGAACTTATGAAGATTGTAGTTGAAATTCCAAAAAACGAAGCTTGAGGAATCGCTAACAAAAAACAGGATAAGAAAAATTAGATGAGACAACGAAGTTGCTTAGGACATAACAAGAATTTAAACAATCCCAAGATGTAAAAATAAGAATTGAATATGCAGATCAGTGCAAGACGATCCCGAAGCGTATAACTGAATATGTACCTGTAAGAAAATGTCATTGTAAAAAGGTGAAGAAGACTATCAAAGATAACGAACGCTTAGAGAAGATGAAGCAGACTACTTATGATTGGGAAGAAGCAAATAATCGCACTCAAACAGAACGATAGATCAACAATGAAAGTAGTGGATATACCGTATCATAAAGAGAGTTGAGGACCTCTACATTCAATTATATGAGAACACAGATAGCACAGGGGAACACAAGAAGAAATCCCCAATGATTTGCCATGCATCCTTCCAGATGTGGCAAAAGTAATATAATCCATGAAGAATGGAAATGCCCCCGGGGAACATAAAATTACATCTAAAATCTTGAAAGAAGCTGGGGGAAAAGTAGAGAAATGCTTGCAAAATCTTTAATCTCATTATCCTCATCCACAAGAAAGGAGACAAGACCACAAGAACTATAGACTACTTCCACCGCTTACAAGATTTTTACCAAGATACTCACTAATCGGCTGCAACTAACTTTGGACTTCACTGAGTCCAGAGAATAAGTGGTATTTTGCAGTGAATACATCACAATTGATCCCGTCCAAGGCATATAAGAAGTATTTTTCTGAAGTAATGAATACAATCTATCACTCATTTTAGGATTCATAGATTTTTAGATTATCCAAAAGCAGTTAATTCTGTTTACACCTCAGCGATTTTAAAGACATTAAGAAGACAAAGTCTTGAAGAAGCGTACCTTGATTTTCAAACTAGTAACATTTATTATGAGAATGCCCCATCAACTATTAGATTACATGAAAATACAAGCAAATACTAACCCTTTAAATATCAGTCTCCCTTGTTTTCAGCAAAATCTGAATCCACCATCCACCCGTCCTCCTCCTTGTCATACTCCCTTCTCCTTACTTATACACCTGTCACCTTACACATTCTACATTAGGATAGTGAAGCCAAAATGTTCAATTTAATAACTCGTTACCGCTGTTACTGATTTGTTACTTATGTTCACATACCACAAATATATTTTAAAAGAGCCATTTGGAAATTCACCATAGAAAAGTCTCTGCTTCATTTCATAAACAACATTGTATTACACTTACAGTACACATAATATCAATAAATATTTCAATGAAAAATACTATGAAAAAAAGTCAAAGGGCTCGGCTGGAATTATATTAAAAAAAAAGACTGTAATCCGACAATTCAAACAGAACTAATTGTTTTGCTGCCAATAGCCAGATGCTTAGACTATATTCTAGAGCATACCATCTGTCTTTTGTAACTTCCAATTGTTCTGCTTGTGGGACTGCAGGGTTGAAACCTACTGATATAGAAATAATTAATAATTTGGTCAAGGATAAAAAGAGCAGCATCTGACAAAATCTTCGATCTACATTTTGCAATTTCACAAATCTCCCAAATCTGCTCCATGAGATGACTTACAAGATACAGTTTACAACACACAAAACATATAAGTTCTGGCTTTAGCTGAAGAAATATGTTTACTGCGTTTTAAGATAATCATTAGTCATTTTTCCATCAACCCTGTGACACGGGGAAAGAAAAATTATCCCCTTTAAATGTCCCTACTGACTTTCATAATATTACTTCGATTCACTTGTGAGCTCCAGAGTTATCAAATGTTATGAATTGTATACAATGTGACTGAAAGACATCTTTGGAATTTGTACTTTGTAGCAAGCAAAATAAAATCTTTGGTATGTATTCATGTGGTGATCACAGTCTAATCTTCATTTTTGGACCATATTCTTTCTTAGAACCCCAAACAAACAGATATTCTCTATAAATGTAAATCTGCTAACACTTTCCTTGTTCATATCCCTTTCTGTTTTTGTTATTTCATGGAATTATTTGTTGTCTGAGGCTTAGCATTGTAAGAAGTCACTGTCTCCAATTGTTCTGTTTTGTTTGAATACTAAATAATACCTTTAGCTTTTCAACTGACATATTTAATTGGAATTCATAACAAATTGCACACATAGGCTATTTTTAAAAATATTTTAACTTTTGTCATTATTAATGAAGTAAAGCAAAGATGATTGGGCAGTAAGATTGTAGTATCACAGAAAGAAGACTTTTCACCAAATAGATTATTCTTCTAGGTCTGGTTAATATCTTAGAGTATTCACATACAGTAGTATGGGGTAACAGAAGCTGGACATCAGACTCAGATCAATCCAGAAGAAAATACTGTATGTAGTACAACAAGATGGCCACAGGCCACAGAGATACGATAACAATACAGTAGTAGTCTTGTATCTTCAGGAGACTTACAGATAGTCAGCTGTTCATCAACAAAGTGTTTAGAAAAAGGCAGTTTAACATTTCCCACACAGAATATTCCCAACATTAATGTAAGTTTCCTGATCTTCAGCAATGAGATTCAGCACACTTGTGTTACACTTCGCCTTGTCAACCAGGTATGCGGAAACATCCAGCTACCCTCAGGTCCATCCAATATCCCTCAAAATCTGTTACCCCTATGCGCATTATACACAGATGTCTGTGAGTGTCCTTAATCGTTTCTTACCAGCAAGTAACATTTGATGCTGTACTATGTCTCTTTTTCTATTATTCTGAAGCTCCGGTAGAGGATAACACAAGACTACCAACCTGTGAAATCCACTGACTATCACAGCACACCTTACTCACCCATTGCTTGATTACTTGCTACACTTGTGAGAGTATCAGTTATATTTTTTCTCATTTCCATATTTTTTCTTGTCAACTATATTGCAGCATTGCTGTGTTTTTCTCATTTTATACCCTCAGAGAGGGTCTGTTTTCAAAGTATTGCTAAGACGTCCTGGGAAGTATTTTTCAGTGGAGCAGCATCTCTCATTTAGTGATGTAAAAAAAATTCTGTGTTGTGATTTTTCCCCCACATCTGGGTGGTCACTTCCACTCATTCTGCCTGACTATGCTCTGGATCTCCGTCTGCCATGACCCCGGCCTGTTTAGCAATAAGGAAGATTTAGGTAGAGACCGGAGCACTGCCAGGATCCAAGATGAAAAAATAAGAGATTCCAAAGCAACTCCAAATAACAATGAATTTATTGAATTAAAAAATATTGAGAGAAAAATGAACTTACGCGTTTCGTGCATGAGCACTTCATCCTGGATCCTGGCTGTGCTCCGGTCCTACCTACATCTTCCTGATTCTACCTTCAAGGATTGCACTCCCTGGAGCAGTGCCGCCGACAGGGGGGAGAGCCCTGGCAGTTGTCCCAGGCCTGGAGGCTGTGGGGGGCCCGGCCGGCACTGACAGTTGGACCTGACCTCTGGCGGACCCGGCGCCATTCCGTGTCCAGTTGCCAGGCCCCATTTTGTGAGTGTGTGTTTTATATTAGTGTTTGTTGTATTTTATGTGTGTGCGTGTGTTTCATTTTGTGTGTGTGTTGCCTTGTGTGCGAGTTGCATTTTGTGTGTGTGTTGAATTTTGTGTGTGTGTGTTGCATTTTGTGTGTGTGGCAGTGGGGGTAATTATTGTGGGGGAGATTGAGGGCGCGGGATTGAATGAAAGGGGGGTAAATAAGTGATAGCTGGAGAGAGGGGGTGGAAGAAGGGGGTGGAGGGATGGGGGAGAGTGAGAGAAATACATGTGAGGAGGGGAAAATAGAGGAGGTGGCTCGGAGGGGGTGAACGGCGGGAGCTCGCAAGGCCGCCGACACGTGGGGGGGGTCCCGGTCTAAACTCTAGTCCTGGGCCCCATGAAATCTTTTGGCGGCCCTGCCCTGGAGTGCCTGGACTGTCCTAGCAGGATACTGGCAGGTAATGGGCCATAGGCCTGTACTATATTACCTCATGCTAGTACCATTGATTATCATATTATTCCTTTGAGAGGACAGCACTAAGGGCCAATTAGTGTGGAGGTCAGATGGACACCATAAGGGCCCTATCTCTACTGGGTCATCAATTTATGCATGAACTGCCTTATTGGGGACATTCATACAACACTCTGGACATTTATCGAGTTATATCAATTAATTACACACAAAATGCAACACACACATAAAATGCAACACACACACACACACACACACAAAATGGTCAGCATCACAGGTGTCATAAGATGTAGCAGATGTTTACAATCCATTAACATGAAGTAACCCCCATAATAATGCATTAAATAACACGTGTTATCATCTCCTTAACCATTGTTTCAATAGTGCTACTGTTAAAGAATGCACCCGCATTACTTCAAGGTATAGTGCTAACAGGCAGTAACATCTGCTACATCTGCATATACAGGGCAGAACCTATGGAATTATACGTTTACTGGAACCTCATTAATACAAGAATGCGTTATTTGTTAGGGACAAGAATGAGGAGATAATCAATTAAGCCATTTCATGCAGGAGCATTCCATACATTTTCAATACACAATAAAATATTGGGGGTTACAAAATAACAAAAATCCAATAGACAAGATACAAAAAGATACAAAGTGATTTGTATTACTTAAAATAAATAAATGCACTGTACATTTTGGTAATGGTTAATCAATTAATAAAAAAAATAATATACTGTAGCAATAGTTAGTTGCTGTTCCTCTCATCACACATGCACTGGGCAAGATTCTAAAAAACTACAGTATAGGCAAAACATACGTGTTAGTAGTTAAAAACAGGAGACTTAAGAAGCAGCATGAGGTAATCAAAGTACAGTAGCCAGGATAGTCGGTTAAAATTCAGGTTGCCTGGAAACAGACAGGAAATTGTAAAAAAAAGTATTAGAAAAGACTGATAATTGTACCTGATAGTTCAAAATGCCAAGAAACTGCATAACCATCAATCAGTTATGCATTAGTAAGATCAGAGACGCTTCTTTAGAGAACCTGGGCAGCCTCAGAACAACAGATTCATGTCACGTTGCCATATAATCTGTGAAGAAGATAAACAGAGTATAGTCTGTGACTTCAGATGGAGAAGTAATAATATTTCTGACTAGCAAGCAACAAGTGTCTCACATCACTTTAAACATTTTCTTTAATCTGCAGATAAATGTAATTGAGTGATTCAGGGGATGTTGTATTTTGTATGTTGTAATTCCCTTCCCTTGCGCCTTTATTGTGTATAACTGTTCAAGGAAGGCACTGGAATTAGAGTTCTTCATGGGTTAAATTACAATGTGCAGAACTTTTAAAACCCTGAACTAACATGGACTGTCTTCCCTTGTTTCCTCAATTTCTCGCTGGTACCTCAATATTTTTTCTCAATATGCTCAGTTTTCCCCTTTCTTCCTCTTTAACAACATGTATCGATCATTTGATGGCCCCAATTTCCTTTCTATCTCCAATCAAATCATTAAAAATGTTTCTGCTAGGTTAATCTCAATCAATCTTTGCTTATTTCTGTTTGTCATGATATACATTTCTCCATTGATTCCCCATATTTTTCTAATGTCTAAGGAAGGGCACTTGCATTAATGTTTTTGTTCTAACATACATTGTTTTGATTTTCGATTTGATTTAGCAAAAACGATAAAAAAAAAAATCATGACCAAGACTGAAAATAAGCAGGAACATTGTAAAATAACATAACAAAGAATGAATTTGTTTTTTAAACCAACAGTTACTGCCTGGCTAGTACTGTATACTAGCAGTGAGTATAAATAGGAGAAGATGGTGCTATCTTTATACCAACTACTGTACCTTACCCAACACTAGTGTAGTGTAATAGGGTTAAACCAACTGGCGCTGCTTTGCTTACTGTACTATGAGTGGAAAGAAGCCAGAAGGTGTTATCTGTATGCAGGGCCAGTGCCAGGGTATTTAGCACCCTAGGTGAACCTTCGGCCCTGTACCCCCCCTACCCTCCCCTCGAATGTTCAGATTGTTATTAATGTTATCCTCTCACCCACTCTCATTCTCCACTTCCTCTCTCACCCCCTCCTACTCCTCCTCAATCACCCCTCCTCTTCCTTTCTCACCCCCCCTTCTTTCTCCTCTTCCTCTCTCACTCCCCCACCAACTCCTCGTCAATCATCCCCTCCCCGTCCTCTTCCTCTCTCCCCCCCTCCCCCCTGTTCTTCCTCTCTCACCCTTCCTCTTCCTCTTTCATCCCCTCCCCCTCCTCTTCCTCCTACCCCCTCCTCTTCCTCTCAGCCCCCTCCTATTCCTCTCATCCCCCTCCTCTTTCTCTCTCACCCCCCTCCTACTCCTCCTCAATCACCCCTTTTCCCCTCCTCTTCCTCTCACCCTCTACCCTTGCTCTTCTTCTCTCACCCCTCTCCTCTTCCTCTCAGCCCCCTCCTCTTCCTCTCACCACCCTCCTCTTCTCACCTACCTGACTTCGATGATCTAAGGAGGACGGCAGGCAGCAGTGGGAGAAGAAGACAGAGGAGGAGGACGTCAGGCGGGAGGAGTAGAGAAGTGCAACAGAGGAGGAGGAGGGAGGGCGGGCGGCAGTTGGACAAGAGGACAAAGAACCATGGGAGTGAAGCAGGGTGGAACAGGAGGATGGCCGGGGAGGAGCTGCTCTGTAGCAGCAGCAGACACAGGAAGTCAATGAAAACTTCCAGGTCAGACGGCTGGGGCGAGCTCCTACACGATTGTCCTCCTGTGGTGCCCTGCTCTGTTCCCGTGGTCCTCAGTTCTCTTCTCCCACCGCCACCTGATGTCGTCCTCCTCTGCCGCCCTGCCCTGCTCCTGCCCTGCTCCTGCCCCGCTCCTGCCATCCTTCTCTTCTGCTACCACAGCCGCCCAAAATGTGCCACCCCAGATGACTGCCTAAGTTGCCTAGTGGCAGCACTGGTCCTGTCTGTATGTATATGAATACTGGGTTCAAGTTTTCTGCGACTGGTCAGCAGTTTAGAGCCAGGATGTTTATTAAGTGTAATACACATTGTGTGGTCTATCTGCTGACCTGTCGCTGTGAGAAACAGTACGCGGGTCGCACCATTCCAGCTCTCAAAGTGAGAATAATGGAGCATGTGCGACTCATTGAAAGGGGGGACTGGACAGATCCAGTGACTAACCATTTCTCTTGTTGTAATCAAGGGGGTATAGGAGCATTTTCATTGTCAGGAATTGAACAAGTACTGCTTTCTATCAGGGGTGGTAATAGATTAAATGCCCTGGATCGTCGTAAATTATTTTGGATATTCACTATGAAGACAAGGGTGCTATTTGGTTTAAATTCCGACTGGGACATAGGTCCCTTTATGGATAACTAAGTTTATATATTAATGAACCATGGATTCTTGCTTCATGTATTATATCCCTAAAAACGAATTTAACCTTCTGAAAATAAATTAATCCCTCCACCTTTAGCTCTTGTATTATCGTTCTATTTTCAATTGTTTTTGTAGTTTCTGTAGTTTCTGTAGTTTCTGTAGTTTCTGTAGCTTCTTGTTCCATGAATGAAATATTTTGTTACTGATGTTCTAGTGAATATACTCATTCCGACATGGTTTATTCTTTAATAAATATGTTTTTTATATTTATCTAATACATATAAGACAGTCTTTGGGATAAGACATTTTATCTATGGATTATGATTTAGACCATGTAAATTGGATTTGGTGTACTAGTCATGTTCACTGAGTAAATATATATTGTGGTCACATATGTTTTTAGATCAAATTGAAAATATGACGTTGAACAATAAGCTTATGCTCTCTTTTATAGAGTAGGGCTGATGAAATTCATTTAATATTAGTTATTATTTTAAAAGATGGGGCCATTGAGTGTGTGTGTGTGTGTGTGTGTGTGTGTGTGTGTGTGTGTGTGTGTGTGTGTGTGTGTGTGTGTGTGTGTGTGTGTGTGTGTGTGTGTGTGTGTGTGTGTGTGTGTGTGTGTATATATATATATATATATATAGGGGCTTACTCTGTTGATGTGGGGGCGCGTGCGCATCATTATGATGCCTATAAGGTCTGGTTTATGTGCGGGCTCGCGTGTGTCTTGGTTGCGCCCCCGCTCTATGGGTACCTCCCATTGTTTCAACATTAAGCATGCCAGTAGTTAGGTGTCGCGCAAGCGCGGACTACTACTTAGGCTTTTGCTCGCTGTTACTCTGGATGAGGTGTTTGGGGCGGGGCTTGCGTCCGTGGCGCGGGTGGGCGCGTCACCATGAAGCACCAGGTGCTAATGGGCGTATTAAGGGGTGGATCCCAGCCATGTTTTATGATTGGTAAGTTACCTTATCATTAATCTATAAATATACAGGCGGTCCTCGGTTATCCGACACAATACGTTACTCAAAATGGCGTTGTAAAGCGAAACGTTGTAAAGCGAAACACGTTTTCCCATAGGGACACTGTTTAAATGAAAGGCTCCGCTCCTGAAGGCATTTTTAATGCTATAATACACAAAATATTTTACGCAGACAATAAGATATGCAGCACACACATAAAATATACAGTGTATATACTGTATTATATATGTAATATAACATAATATATAATATAATATAAAAATATAATATATTATATACACATACACAACGTTGCAAAGCATCGTAAGAGCGTTGGATAAGCCGTTTTGGCGTTGTAAAAATGAACATAGGTATGCATTGCATAGCGTTGGATAAGCCATTCGTTGTAAAACGAAGCGTTGTAAAACGAGGACTGCCTGTACTATTGATTATGTGATATGTATACCTTGAGAAAGTGCTCTTTTTAGTGCGAAACTAAGGCAATGCCTTTTTTCTACAATGACCAATAAATCATAATTTTTTTTTCAAGTTTGGATATCCCTGGTTGTTCTCTGTTACTTTCTCTCATTCTTTGTATCCTGTCTGTATGTCAACCAAATATACCCAACAATCAAGTAATGCAGGGATCCCCAACCTTTCTGTGCCCAAGCGTACACTTTAGAGTTCAGAGAGAGTGGTGGGCACCAACCAATTATTGCACACACACACACACACACACACACACAAAATACTCGTACCTTGCGGGGAGTCCTCCAGTACCCTCTATGTGCTTGAAATGTTATATCATATCCCCCCTCTCCCTTCCTTATTTCAAGCTGTACATTTTTAATTCATTCAGTCTTTTCTAACAAGTTTTATTTTGTAGACCAGGGGTTCCCAACCTGTTTGTGCCCATGGGCACACTTGAGAGTTCAGGAGTGATTTGGATAACCCAGACACTCACCCTGTTCACAGGTTTTGGGTGTGTCCATACATACTAAATACAAAATACTACATTACATATTATGGTATCTGGTATCTCTCGCTACTGTACATCTTATATCTCCTAGCTTCTGTTCTTAAAATCTCTCTCATCATCTCCTCCTCTTCCTTCCGCCAAGATTTTGTCCAGGCTACACATGTCCAAAGAACTCCAAACAAGCCCACATAACTCTGTCTGCACTGTAAGGCAGACTGTTACCTTAAGGCAGCAATAAACGAAAATCTGGTGCTCCCAGACAAACATCCATCCAGCAAATAATATTAATTGTAGAAATGGTTTGGGACACCTCCATAATAAAATACATACATACAGTATATACAGCATATATATTAGTGTCAAAAAGCAGTGCTAATGAGCATGGCAAATTATACAAACAAAAACAGAAAGGCCAGTGCAACATACAAAATGACACAACATATAGTGCAATACCTCAGTGCTTATCTGCTCATGAGTAAGGGTCATTTAGTTAAACCCTTTGGCCAAAGCGTTATAGGCCTGCAGCCAACATCAAGGCATGACCAATTTGCAGGTCCTAACACTACCTGGTAAAATTCTCATGTACCGCTCTTTTTTGCTGGAGGGGTAAATAACAATACTGGGTCTGTGATACACAGCAACATGATCAAAATCAAAATATACTATTTACTTAATAATTCTAATTATTATTAATAATAATAATTACCACTGATAGTGTATGCAGAGCATTACATAGAAGTTGAAGGGACAATGAGACCACACCATCTTAAAATTGAATTTGAGTGCATTAAGTACAGGACAATAAAGTGACTTGCCCAAGGTCACAAGGACCATACACTGTGATTCAAACCAGATTCACCTCTTCCACGGGCGTTCGTACCACCAAAAATTATGGGAGATATCCAAGCTATAAATGTTACAGTCTAGGATATAAAATGATGACTGAATATACGATTCTACAGTAAAATAACCAGTTAGCAAAACATTTGTGGGGATATTCAACTGTACATTCAAGAGAAGGGAATATGTGAAAATCATTCTTCTCACCGTTGGGACTTGGGAAGACAAAAGGGTTCAACCTTTCTTTCAAAACTGGGGTAGTCTATCACTCTTACTAAAGATCAAAGTTCAAAAGGGTCATTAGTGAAGAAAAAAATGCTTTTATAACAGGACAAAAGAGAGGCAGTTCCTCCTTAGCTGGTCACTAGGTAATTTTAAAACATGTAGGAAAAGCTGTGAATGATCACGTCAGATTGACAAGCTGTCTGGGAGATGGATTCAAAATAATCAAACATTGAAGAATAGGAGGTCAAAGGAGATTTAAAGAATGAGCAAATTCTTCAAGTATCTGTGCAAGAAAAGTAAATATTAGAGAGTTATGAGATTTAGACACATTTTAAGCCATAGTCTAAATTCAAGAGTTTCATTGCTCTGTGATTGCATGGTGATG
This sequence comes from Ascaphus truei, assembly GCF_040206685.1. Lineage (NCBI taxonomy): Eukaryota > Metazoa > Chordata > Amphibia > Anura > Ascaphidae > Ascaphus > Ascaphus truei. Next base: position 6,712,478 of record NC_134492.1, on the reverse strand, counting down.
TTTAAAAGCTCTCATTTACACAGCATGAAATTTATTATACATGCAATGCCTCTGTTTTATGATCAATAAAAACAATATACAAAAACATTGTGTAGATAGCTAAACATTTAAAGACAAACTAAAGGTTGATTTGTATAAAATCCGTCATTCCACTGACTGCAAACCTCTGCCATCCATGGAATGGCCAAGTGAAAATGTCATCTTGTTAAATGTTGTGCTTCTTATATTGTGATACCAATATTTGATTTATTGGTCATACAAGTACCAAGACAGATGATCATGATCTTATAGTTACATGTAATTACAGTATACACCTACATAAAGTTTCATACTGCTACAAAATGTTCCTATGTCATGTGTTTATCACAATTAAATAACAATGCTTGCGTCTGGTACAATCCAAGCAATAAGTGTGAAAAACATGTGTTTCTTTTTAAATAAATCAGTTGTGTAGTATTAGATAATACTTAGCAAATGTGAGAAAAAATGGTGCTCAAATATAAGTGTGTGCACTGCCAGTCGTATTATTCATAATGTCCTTGAAACAACGATTAATGCACTGCATCCATCCATGAAAATAAGTGTCCATAAGTATATGCAGGGGGACAAAATACCCTAGTGGTGTCCCAAAGACTACCACAACCAATGGTCTTTGTATTTAAACCCCTCCTAAGCATAAAACATCCCCAATAGCTGGACAAAAGGTAAGCATATAAGGGCTGCAGCCCGTTACCTGTCCCTGGGGGTATCCGGAAAGAGTCCAATTGTGCAGTGTTCCCTATTCGAGTGCAGTCCTCTAGAGTAGAGGTAACAGCAACAATGTAGAGCAAAGGAGCACAGCAGCAAAAAATAGATGACAACTCCTGGAGTTGCCATCCATTTTATTCTGCTGTGCTCCTTTTCTCTACATTGTTGCTGTTAGATAATACTTACACTTACATTGTTTTTCATTCAACTTAATGCCATTTTGAATGAGTTGTAATATAATGAGTATCATTTGCTTTATATAGCTGTTTTAACCCACTTCCCCAGCAGTGCAAAATATCTGCAATACTTTTCTGTTTGTGATAGTTTGTTGCCAGTATTCCCAGCAGTTTGAGCTCCAAACTGTAACAATAGATAATGTTACCTTAGTAATTTAAGAATATATTGTAGCTGCTGAGTTACAGTGATTGAAGGATTGATTGAAACTGAAAGGTAGCCATTTTGTGAAACTTGGGAAGCAGGATCTTTGCTGATCGATTACTGGAACTAATCGTTCGGAAGTTCACGGTAGGTAATTAGTTTTCAATAAAGGTAATTAAAGTCTGCATATACATTACATAATTAAAATCCCCCCAAAATGTTTGACGTGCCGTTTGGATTGCCTCTTTAAAGCATACTATTGTTAGAGCATTTCTTAAGAATAACACCCAGGACCCTAAATACTCTTGTAACTATTGCCCTGTCATCCTCTTGCCTCTAAACTTCTGGGACAAATTGTTTCTTCGCTTTCTTAACTTCCATAACCAACTTGACCCTCTCCAATTGGGCTTCCACGCAGCATACTCAACAAAAATCACATTCATCAAGGTAGCTTTATATTGCCAAATCTCAAGGAAACTATTCCAGTCTGATTCTTCTTGACCTCTCGTCAATTTTCTATACTGTTGACCATCCTCTGCTCCTACACTTTCTTCACTCTTGGCATCTGTCTCATTGACCCCTTCTGATTCTCTTCCTATGTCTCTCACCATTAATTCTGTGTCTTTTATTCCAACTCCTTCTTGACATGAAACACTCTGTAGGTGTACCTAGAGGTACGTTTTAAGTCCCTTACTCTTCTCTCTAAATACACTTCCACTAGGTGACCTCATTCACTCCTTTGGATTCTGCTATAATCTCTATTCTAATAACACACAACTATATTTACTGTATCTACACCTGCAGTCCAGTCAAAGATTGCCTATCAGCAATATCGACCTAAATGACCCTTTGTTGTCTCAAACTTAACATCGCTAAAACAGAGCTCCTCATATTCTATCCCAAACCAGATTCCGTTGTTTATTTTTTCAATTACAGTCAATAACTCTACAATAGCATCAACCTTGTTCCACAAGCACGCTACCTAGGGGTTACATTTGATTGCTCCCTTTCCTTCTTCCCACATATAAACATTGTTACTAATTCTTGCCATTTCTTCCTTCGCAACATTGATAAGATATGCCCCTTCCTACTGTATGTTTCACTACCACTAAAATACTATAATGCCTGTTCTCTCCCGTAACGATTATTGCAACATTTATTTTTATCCGGCCTCCCTGCCTCACACCTCTCTCCTTTATAATCTATTAAAAATGCTTCTGCTCTAATCATATGCTTCTAATCTCTGGAACTCTCTCTGCTGGCTTCCAATTAACTTCATTATAAACTACAAAATATTCCTCCTTTCTTTTAAGGCTCGACACTTTGCACTTCCATACCTAAACTGGGATCTCGTGTAACACCCCTACTAGCCTCTCCCACTCAACCCAAGGTTGTCTCATCTTTGCACCCTTTACCTCTACAGCCCCCTCCAATCTTAAACCTCCCTCACTAATCTCTCCATACCCATGGAACGCTCCTCCCTCTCTCACTAGTCTCTCGCTGCCTATGGAACGCTCCTCCCTCTCTCACTAATCTCTCCCTACTATGGATCGCTCCTCCCTCTCTCACTAATCTCTCCCTGCCTATGGAACGCTCCTCCCTCTCTCACTAATCTCTCCTTACCTATGGATCGCTCCTCCCTCTCTCACTAATCTCTCCCTACCTATGGAATGCTCTTCCCTCTCTCACTAATCTCTCCCTACCTATGGATCGCTCCTCCCTCTCTCACTAATCTCTCCCTGCCTATGGATCGCTCCTCCCTCTCTCACTAATCTCTCCCTGCCTATGGAACGCTCCTCCCTCTCTCACTAATCTCTCCCTACCTATGGATCGCTCCTCCCTCTCTCACTAATCTCTCCCTACCTATGGAATGCTCTTCCCTCTCTCACTAATCTCTCCCTACTATGGATCGCTCCTCCCTCTCTCACTAATCTCTCCCTGCCTATGGAACGCTCCTCCCTCTCTCACTAATCTCTCCCTACCTATGGATCGCTCCTCCCTCTCTCACTAATCTCTCCCTACCTATGGAATGCTCTTCCCTCTCTCACTAATCTCTCCCTACCTATGGATCGCTCCTCCCTCTCTCACTAATCTCTCCCTGCCTATGGAACGCTCCCCCTCTCTCACTAATCTCTCCCTAACTATGGACTCTTCCACTCAATATTCATCACTCACCTTCACTTTGCACATTCAAAGCCCTGCTGAAAATTCCCTCTTAAAAATGCAGCACATTACATGTTCTACACCTCTCCTACAAACTCCAGGTGCCTTTCACCTCCCTGACAGCACTTTTAATAATACACTTATACTCTGGTGTCTGTAAGCCTACCAACATACCGCTTAGATTGTAAGCTCTTTGGGGGAGAGTTTCCTTATGCCTTGTGCTGTCATTTACCTTTTGCGATTTCCCCCATTGTTTGTACTTTATTTACCTTCTACTGTAATTTTGTAAAGCGCTGTGTACAATGTTGGCTCTCTATAAATGAAATTATACATACGTACGTATATACTGTACTGTACATAGCTACACGGATAATGAACGGTTTACTGTAAATCCAAATTGTAGCACTTCAACCACAAGGTAAAGTGACCATTGATATTTTTCATTATAAGTTTTAAATGGTCAGAATGACTAAGTCACATAAGCAGTTTTGCTTACACCAGCCGCACTGAAGGGCTGTAACGTGAACAAAACTGCTTGTCTGGCTTAGTAAATCGGGCAATTACATATCTTATGAAAACTTTTACCTCTAAACTAATGAGACAGATTCACACATGTAGTTAGGTGTCCCTGAGTTTGAATTTTTACAGAGTACTTTACTTGTCCAAAAGGTGTATTTTTACTCTCCAATCTTTTAAGAGAGTTGGTTGTTGAAGTTCAATGGCTCCTCTGAGATTTATAATGATATTAAGCCATTTATGTTTATAATCGAGAGCCATTTCTTCCCTAGGGCAAAACTTAAATACTTTTTAAAAATACCATCCAATGTTGTCTTTTAATTGTTTTAGGCTCTATAACATAGAGTTTGATCTTAGATATCTTTGTGGGGAAGTCTTTGTCAATTAAGTGTTTTCTTTACCATTAACACACCCTGTCCTTATCAGAGAGCCAATAAAGATAAAGAGATGTCAGGAGGGGAGAGTGGGGGCAGGGGGGGGGAGGTTGTCTGAACAAGCACTTGCTGAACACAGTGACATCACACAGTGACATCACACAAAAGGGTGTAGCCAGAGGAAAGCAAAGCCCACCTAGATCTCAGCGTACCATGTATACATACTCATTTTACAAACATCTTTTAAAATACTTATAGGTTTCGGTGTTCGGTTAAAAAGGCATCAATTTCTCAGATATAACCCCTTAAACGTGTCACTGCCACGACTTCAATTCGGGCCAAGGAGCGAGTGCCCCTTCAATTTCAGTAAAAATCCATCGAGTAGTAAGAGAAAGAGGCATAATACATAATTTGACGTTATTTATTATGTGTTATGAGGCTTTGGTTGTGAGCCAAACATCCCGCATATTAGATACAGGAGAGGAAAAGCATCATGCAATGGAAATTATATTATGTATCGAGTACAGTATGTGGGCTCCAAATATTAATACATGCAAATTATTCACATCTGTATTCTACCACATTTAAGCATACTTGAGCTCTTCTATATGTACCACGTAACACATGTATTCCCCCCCCCCCCCCACCCACAGAAGATACTGCTGTGGCTACTGCTGTTGTGGTGCTGGCATACCTGTGAGGGTCCAGGAGAGCTGAGTGTCCGCGATGTAGTGGGGGAAACATGACATGCTTTTGATGATCTTGGTGGGTGTTCTATAACTGGTGACAGCGCCTCCAGCTCCAGTGGCTACAGGATATGCAGAGACAGTCTCCCACTGGAACAGACTCCCCCTCCCCCCCAGTGCCCAATAGACTGAGGACTCAGGCAGGGGTATATAAAACAAAGGGCTTTATTGTTGCAGTCACTGCAGATGTTTTCACACTTATTTATTTATTTTTATTTATAAAAATATTTTACCAGGAAGTAATACATTGAGAGTTACCTCTCGTTTTCAAGTATGTCCTGGGCACAGAGTTAAGACAAATAATACATGTTTACAAATACAGCGGATGAATGATGGTCAGAGGATCCCAGGCCACTGGATGGTGCTGGCTCTCTGTTAATGGAGGCCTCTTGATCTTTCCTGGCCAGCCAGCCCAAGAGGGACTGACTGGCCTGTCCCTCTCCCAGCCAGGAGGAGACCGGCCACACACCTCCAATCCCTAGGAGGGATGGATGAGCACTCACTAGAAGTTGGCACTTCCTCCCTGAGCTCCAGAAGGGGAGGGCTCAAGGTCTGTACCCTGATAGGCTGTACACAGACCCTGAGTCACCACCACTTCTGTCACTCAGAGAGTAGTATGTGGGGGGTCAAAATCCCAGAGAATTGCCTGTCACAGCTTGTAGCTACAAAGGACTTACGTGACAGGAGGCAGAGAGGCAATCTGGACCAGCCATGTTACATACAGTATATATTTTGCGTTTATGTGCATTAAGTTAGATGAACTGTTTTCTTTTAAACATTAAGCAAAGCCTGTTCTGAGACAAAGAAAGGTAGAAATTATCACTGGATGGTGCAAATGAGAATACAGACATTATATATTATACATTATATATGTTTTATAACGCTTCAATCACCTATATATAAACACTTTTATTTCTGGAGCTGAATAATATTTCACAACGAATCTTCATGATGATTAATCTAAACCAGGGGTCAGCAACCTGCAGCTCGGGAGCACCCGGCTCTTTCTGCTCCTGCTCGCGGCTCTCTGCAGGACGCCGACCGCCGGCTGATGCTTCTCTCCTTCACTATCCTGCCGGTGGCTGCGGGACGGACCGGCCGGTGCTAGTCGGGCCGCTTGTTACCGCTGAGCATTAGTATTAGTATTTTAATGTTTCCATGGTAACTAAAACACTTGACAATTTTTGTCTAATATACGCCATGCTGTGAATTCTGCCATGTACAGGGAACTCGACCATCATCTTTTTTTCCCTTCCTCTGTATCTAGAGAATAATTGTAATGTCAATGATATTGTCCGACCATTTTATCTTTTTGGATAGATTTCTGAGAAGAATGCTTTTTAAAGAACCAATAGCGAAAACAATGATCCTTTTTCACAGGAAACCAATAAGTACAATTTTTACTGTAAGGGTGATTGAATCGGCCTATGGGAGTTCATTGTATTGATACATTATATATATTTTTTCCCATTAGATTGAAATAGGCAATGTCTAAATAATCAGAAAAATCTCCTTGAGGCCTTGAAGATTTGTATTTTATTGCCCCAACTAAACTACAATGACATTAACATTAAGATCTGCATATACTGTACATACTCTAGATCACATACAGTCACACTCAGGCGCTTTGAAAGAGCATTGTATAGTTCTTCAGAAAGCTACTAATTTCAGGGTCCCAGATATCAGTCAGATATTGGCCAGTAGCTGCCATTCAAGTTCCCCCCAGGTCCAGGTGTGCGTTACCCCCGATCTCTGCTGGATGAATCTTGACCATTGTGTGAAAATTAAAGTATTAAACATAAATGAAAATACACCGACAATGTCATTAAAAAAAAGTACAAAAGGGGCGTGCGTGTGACATCATAGCGCATACACGTCTGCTGAAGAGCTCCGTGCATGCCGCTGCATATAATTCACTAGAGCCTTCGATCGGCACCAAGAAAAGCTGCCGTATTAGAGGTAGAGGATGGGGGAACCCACCCAACATACCTCTGATAAGAAGGTGAGCGCCCCGGATTTGCCCAGTTTTGGACACAAACAGCCCGTGACCCCAGCAGAGAAAAAGCAAGATGGCAGCGCAGAGGGCGGACAGGAGCGTGCAACACTGAGCCCTGAGGAGGAGTAGGGTGAAGAGGACAGAGCTGCAACAATAACAATGCAAGATTTAAAGGAAATGTTTCAAGACATGCAGTCTATGTTCCAGTCTGCTTTGCATGAAGCAGTGCAGGAATTTAAAACTGAAATATCTGCCCTGTCTAAAAATACTACGGATCTGGTATCTAAAATGGACGCCTCCCTGCAAAACCAAGTGAATACAGACGATGAAGTCTTGAGGCTCAACGAGGAGGTAAGAGCCATGAGAGACAATCTGGACGATTTAGAAAATAGGGAGCGCAGACAAAATTTGCAACTCCCCCACATCCCAGAGTCAGTGACTGCAGAGGCACTGCAGCCTTATCTTAAAAGGCTGTTTCTCTCAATTGACCCCCAACTAGAAGACAGCGAACTGTTAATTGACAGAGCTCACCGAGTGCTGGGTCCAAGATTTGATGACCCTAAAAGAAGCAGGGATGTGGTGCTGCGGCCTCATCAATACTGTATGTGCTAAAGACAAGATAATAAAGGGGAGCAGAAAAAGGGGTTCAATTGACTTCGAAAACTGCCCCATCCAGATCTTCCAGAATTTGTCAAGGATGACTATAGACAGGCGAAGAGGATTACGACCGGTAAAATCGATTTCACAAGAAAAGGGAATTTGCTATCGGTAGGCCTTTCCGTTCCGCCTTATTGTCAACCAGGGAGGATGGCAAGCCTCGCTTCGTTCTCTGGCGGAGTCTTCAGCTTTTCTCTCTGTGCTGGATTTGGAACCCAAGAGCAGAATGGATCAACAAGGCAATCCCAGAAAAATAGCTTGGATGATAGGTCAGCTGAGGGAACGAGTACCTGAAGAGAGAGTAAGCAAGACTGGCCGAGCAACTGAGATGTTCCATGGGTGATGTTTATCTGCTGGTCACTAAGCCATGGAAGGGTCCATCAGAGCCCATGAGTGTCTACCCAACAGACTACTACTGTGTGTAAGGGTTCCGGGTTCCAGTCCATGCTTTGGCTGGAGCCCGCCCTTACCTGGCTGCTGTGGACGTTTTGATTACTAGCAGCTTGCTATATTGGCTGCACCTGTTCAAGGGCTTAAATAGCAGCCAGTGACTCCCAGCCCCTGTATGACCATATTATATGTTTCCCTTTGTTCCTGGCCACCCTGGACTCTTGTTCCTGAGCCTTCCCATTTCCTGAGCCTTCCGTGTGGATTGCCAGTCCCTGTGGCTTCCCTGTAAGGAATCAGGGAACACAGCCCCTGCGATGTGTTCCCTTCTTACCCCCTGCTGCACAGCATTCCGTTGCAAGTGGTCAGAAAGCGCGTCCCTCGTGGCGCACCTTACAGAGCATACGTGCCCACGGAGGGCTTTCAAGTTTTCCACGGAGCTTGGCTCCGCCCCTCTGCTTGCAACACGCAGCCGCCCCGCGCGGCACGCACATGTGACGCGCGTGCACCGCTCCCCAGCTTTGCATCAACACTAACATCTTCCTCACCTGTCTCCTGCTTCTCTCAGCCTATCCCTGCCTCCGCAGAGGCCACTCCTCCATTCCACCCCCTTCTCTCATTGGACTCTTATTGCTATATATGCTCAGCTCTGTCACTTCCTCTTTGGCTGAGCATAGTTATTGGTAGCCTTGTGTTCCCACATCTTTGTCTCTGCCTTGTGTTCTCTGTGCCTCTAACCTTGTTCCTGCTTGCCTCCTTGTGTACCGACCCGGCTAGATTTAGGACCCTGCTCTGGATTATCAACCCCGGCTTGCCTCAGACCTTCCGACCTTCCCCATCCCTGACCACAGCAAACGGACAACCTACTACTCTACTGGCTCCAACCCTTGACCTCGACACCTCGGACTGACTATTCTCCTGGCACCTACCTATGACCACGGCAAGTATCAGGACTATCCCACTCTCCAACCCAGACCCGGCGATCTTGACTCTCCACCCTCCAGGCGTGCCTCCGCTGCTGTGGGTGCGCAGTTCTATACTTTCCCACCTCAGTACCGGAGTCCCGAATTTTTCATGGTAAGCATAAGCATTACATTCCCTGTTCCAGAGGCTAGCCTGTTGCTGTGGCTTGCCTATCCCTGTGGCTTCCCTGTTCATTTGGAATTCCTGTTGCTGACCCCAGACCGTGACCCCGACCTCGCTGCCTTCCGCCTGTCCTGACCTTTTGCCTCTCGCCTGGATTCTGCAACACTGCCGCATCCATGAGCCTTTGCCTGCCTATTGACCACTGATACTCTAACAGAACTCTGTCCCTGAGGTCTGCTCGGTTAATTGGCATCCCTACCTCAGCCCTGCAGGTCCGCTTCCTGATCAGAGACAAGCATCGTCACACTGTGACAGCCGAAACGTTGGACACTTTATTTGGCTTCAATAAATTATTGTATTTATAAAATCCGTGGAGCCTCTTCTCTTCCTTTCTTGTTTTATAACTTATACCAGGCCACCCATAATGGTTCTTCATTGTTGAGGTCATTTGTTGATCACACTGTAATTAAACATTTTCCTTAAAAATTAAACAAATCGGTGAAATGTTGGCAAATTGCCATTTAATTGAGTCTCTCTATATCTAACATGTGCAATTATTTTGTACCTCAAACTTTTTAATCAAAAAGTTCTGACTTCCCCGTTGTGAGCATTAGTTCCATTCTTCAACACCTATTATGAGTAAATTCTAAAGATGTTTGAACAACGGCAAAATTAATTTTATTCTTGATCGGGCTGTGTCGTCTTTAACAGAATTTTGCTTGCTTATGTCATAATGTGAAATTAATATTAATAAAAGGGAAAGGTTGAGCGTATGGCTTCGGCAGTCATTCTTACTGTGAGCCATTATAAAAATATTGCTCTTGATAGTTTCCAAATCATATAGAGCCACCAACGGGGAGGAGAGCAAGGAAAGCCATCCCGGACCCATAGCACAGGGCGGCCCAGATGTCCAATCCTGGAAAGTTGCGTCCTGACTTCTTGGGTTAGCCAGCCAGGCCTCCCCTTCCTTGCCCTTTACCCTGAATGGTAACTACACTCAGCCGATAACACCCCCACAACTTGACAGGTTGAATATAGATTATGGTGTATGGTTGAAAGATGGTGCTCAGAAATCATATGTGTACTCTATCCAGATAATGATATTAAAACCATAAGTGTCCGGAGTGCTGTATAGATGTTCCAAATAAGGCAGTCCATATAATATGTAACCCAGGAGAGATAAGGACCTACGGGTGTCAACCACAATAATTTGCCACAATACTTTCCTCCATAAGGGATAATACAATGAATTTTCAGCATTGTTAGGATCGCGGCTAGGCTCCGCCCCCTGACGCGGTGAGCTCAGACCCCTGTCTGCGGATAAGGGTGAAAAAACGCACATACGCTTTTCGTGCACAAGCACTTTATCCCTTGAAACAAAGCTCGTACAGTAGGTGCGTTATTTCACACATCCCCCTTAGTGTCAAAAATTTGGGATAGTAATAGTAACATTGATGAAGGAGAAAGAAAAAAGATATGCTGCTTCTCATATTTAGCATATTATATAGTGTAGCAAGTGTAAATGAAAATTAAAAGCTAATTTAGCCTTGAACTCGAAGCACATGATGTATGCAAAATATATATATACTGTATATAGCACAAAACATAGTGTAACTTTCCTTACCCGGCTCTAAAGGGGGTCACCTCATTTTAACTATACACTTTGGCAGAGCTCAGTCTCTCGGGCCTTAGCAGGGAGCTGGGTTGGTGCAGGCTGGGCTCAGTCTCTCAGGCCTTTGCAGGGACCTGGGTTGGTGCCGGCTGGGTTCAGTCTCTTAGGCCTTTGTAGGGTGCTGGTAGGTGCAGGCTGGGCTCAGTCTCTCGGGCCTTTGCAGGGAACTGGGTAAGTGCAGGCTCAGTGTGAATAAGCAGATAGGAAAAGATAAGCACCAGGAACTTTTATAAAACAAAAAGATGCTTTATTTTACATCCGTCTATAACGCTCCACAGGTGTCAACATACATTGCACTTAATTGTAAACTCGTGGCAAACCATATACTGCAATACTTCCTCCCCTGGTAGACCTCACTGCTATGATAGGGAGGTACTTAGCTTGAGGGCCTATTATAAAGGATATAGTGGGGACTGTTTGCATGGAGGCTGTGATGTGGTGAGGACCATCTGGATGGGTGGGTTATATATGAATACAGGCTGCAGTGTCAGTAACTCGGTGAGTACAATAGTGGTCTGGCTTCGGTATGGGCAATCCTTTTAGACCAGGACAGTGGCATCCCTCTCCCACAGCTTAAGGCCCCCATTCCTCTAACAGGTGCTATGTTACATGGGGCGTTCCTAGTTGAAAATAACAATCGGTGACAGGACACATCTTAATACACATGACCAGTGTTCGATAAATCCATTAAAATACAGGCCCGTGGCGACTGGATTTGACCCCGTGGCGACCTCCTCATGGCCGACACCAAGCAGGGCGGGATTAAGGGCGGGACTAGGTGGCGAGTAGATTTTTTGGTTCGGCGAGTAGATTTTTGGGTGATTTGTCAACCACTGCACATGACTATACACATAAAACTATTTACAGGACTCACAGTGAGGAACTCTGAGGAACCTGCTTCTAGAACAATGGGTGGAGCTATATATATATATATATATATATATATATATATATATAGACACACAGAAAACTACATCAAAAATCACTATCAAATAATATTTATCAAAATCCACACAATACAGCTAATATAATGCAGGTGGCGGGGGGTGCTATGGGGAAAATATGTAACAACACAGGAAGAAAGAAAACCCACGTCAAGCATGAGAGCCCAAACAGGGTTCAGTTCTGTTCCACTTAGTGCATTACTTTTTCCAACTGCATATGTGTGTTTTTTGGACCGGCCGGTCATCACTCTCAGTGGGAACTTTTTAGGTCCCACTGTTTGTGTAGGTAATCTCTTGTTCACCTTGCTGCTAGTATGCTTTTCAGCACTTTATTAGAGTTAGTTATTTTTTCCCTTCAGTAAGTCAATTTCAGCCTTAGTGGGCGTTGTGTTGTCATTTTGTAAGGTTTTCTTTAGGTCCCCACCTGGTCGCAATCTGCTTTTTATTAATTTCTCTGTTTAATTGGTATAATACATTTTTGTTGCTTTTTGGCTTTATCAGAGGGCTTGACGTGGGTTTTCTTTCTTCCTGTGTTGTTGGTATATATAATACATATCTGAACCCCGTTATAACGCGGTGCTCGGGGTTCACATAATGAGACTGCGTTATAACCGGCATCGTGTTATAACCGGGATCTCTAAATATCTCTCTCCCTACCTCATTAGGCTGCGTCCACGTGCGCGGCACACATCTCCAGCATATAACTAACAGTACAAGTTAAGTTTGATGATAGAGTCAATGACATAACACCAATCCTATGGTGTCGTGGTGGAGAATCCCTACTAGTGTATGAAGGGTCATGGGTTCGATTCCTGTATGGTATGGTATAAAATAATAAATTATACATTATAATTAAAATAATTATAATCATGTGCACTAGAAGTTAAGTTTGATAATAGAGTCAATGACATCACACCAATCCTATAGTGTAGCAGGTAAAGCATAGCTCCCAGTGTATGAAGAGTCATGGGTCATTGTGGAGTCCTCTATTAGGGTAGCATCACAACCGTTTATTTTACGTTCACCATTGTACAGAGAGAGCTCCTTAGTTTTTTCCGTCACTCCTCCCCTGTGTCATAGTGAGAACCAAAAATTGATTGTCCAAAAACTAGTAGAATAAACAAGTAATCATTCTTTATTACAAGCAATTGCAAGGAGACCAAATTAGTAAATCTCAATGTCTTGGTCTGAACCCCAAAACACTAAAACAGATTGCATATATCTTAGTCACCGTATATATTACACAATTCTTATACAGCAAAGCTAATGTAATGCTCATATAAGGAATATGATCAAATATTATGCCAAGCTAAACTATTTCAGCTTTTCAACCACTATTTCTACAAAAAACAACCCTTAGGCCTTGGGCATGGTCAGCACTTTCGCGCTGACCCGTGCTGAGGCGCGCTAGTACTTACCAGTGAGCCCCTACAGCCGCAATGAGAGCGGCTTTAGTAGGGGCTCGCCTACGCTTCCGCAAGCGCGCGGAAGCGTAGGTCTTAGGTACATTTTAAATTCAAGCGCTTGCCGGAGTGCAGGGCTGGTCACGTGAGCGGTTTGCCCAATGAGGGCGAACCAGCTCCGTGACGTCACTGGCCCGCCCACCGACACGCCCCCAACACGCCCCCGTATGGCGCGCTGTCTAAGGCCAGGGAAAGTACCCGCTTTCCCTCAGCCTCAGCGCGCCTCCGCCAGCAAGCAATAACCCTGGACGAGGCCTTATCTTGTTAGTTGCTTATGACCCTGAAGTTGCTAACGGTAACACTTCTCTCTCGGTAAACATTCTAGTCTGTCTCACTTTCCCCATCCTTCTCAGACATTCTTTTGCAAGCTATTCAAAACTCATTAACTCTTTCATCACCAGGTCAGTCTTAGCATATATATATATGTAAAACCAAATCAATATAAAATATTATTTATTCTCTTGAGTAGAGAGGGACACTTATTTTGCGAATTTGAATCTGCCACAGGTCGGTCAGTTCTTTCGACTCTTGGATTTCTGTGGATCATTGTAAAAAAGGCAAATTTTAGATATTTTTTTTTTATCACTGACAATACGAATGATGGATTTTAAAGCCATGACCAAAGACTTTCAATTTAGTAGCATCTCCAGTTCTATATATATCCCCTCAAACAAATTAGGGAGACGTGCCTGTGCTGAAAAAGGAGCATACCTGAGGCACCAAAGGAGACATGCCAATGACTGTGCAATTTATATTTAAATAAGCCCATCAAATTCCTAAAAGGATTTGCAATGATTTCCATATTATCTATATAGAGTTGATAAACCTAAGTCACCTAATGACTGGAATCATGTACTAGACTAGGACTAGAACTAGAACCCACAACCACTGCTTTTCTAGGCAGTAGCTCTAGCAGTGTGAGCTAAACCAGCTGATAGTAAGTAGTGCACTCTATCTACTCGCATATCTCACAGGGATATCTATTTTGTTGATTGTAACTTTGAAACAGCTTCATGTACAAAGTAATAATATGTACTGAGGTCTAGAAATTACTGGGGCCAGGTGAGATTAAATACAACACAGGTTTTCTGACACACACAAGTAAAAACAAGCTGTAGTACAGCAAATAAAGCAGCTGCAGAGAGAAAGTAATATAACAAGTGAGCTGGTGACTTCAGTTAATACTTCTAATCTTATAAAGGATAAAGAGAGTGGGCCATAATTACTAAGCAGTGCTCTGCCATAAGGCACCAAGAGAGTGGGCTATATTTACTAAGCAGTGTTCTGCCATAAGGCACCAAGAGAGTGGGCCATATTTACTAAGCAGTGTTCTGCCATAAGGCACATTCGGTGCTTGAATACATTACAGCCTTTTCAAATAAATGGACTGTAAGATGTCTTCCCACGCCATAAGGTGCTTCATGACAGAAGACTGCGTATTAGATGTGTTTCTCTACCTCAGAAGAGTGCTTTTTACAGGTATCGGCACTCTCTGAGATCTAGAGATCAAAACTAAGTATATTGTGACAGTGGAAACATGAATAATGCACATTTACTGTATAAGAATATTATTTAATAATATATACAGTACAGTAATGTACTGTATAATATATATACTATATACTGTATAGTAATATTATTTTTTCCGTCTTTATCTTTTCCTCATTCTGTCTGCAGTACAGTAGTTCATTGAGAGAGGAGAGGTTTTGTGTACATCATTACTGCTGTTTATATACTGTACATTTGACTGTTCAAGCAGATTAGACTGGACACAACGCCCCCACCTCCCCCTAGGCCACCCTTTTTCCTGAAACGACAAGAAAACAAAAAATTAGTGCAGTTACTGTACTGTACTGTATGTGCGTACTGTACTGTATTATGGCATTGTGTGATGTGTAGAACTACTGTAGGTGGCTGGTGCAGCTTTCTCTGGAAAGAAAAAAATGGAGCAGTTAGTAGGCAGTTACTGTAGTACTGTCAAACTAGTCTACTGTATACTGTAACTACTGTATACTCTGACTACTGTTAAATTCCATGTACTGTACTGTAACCTGATGGCTGGTGCTGCTCTCTCTGTAAAGAAAAAACTAACTACTGTATACTCTTACTATCTGGAAAGAAAAAATCTGTGCCAAACTTACCTGTATCATACTGTACTTACAATACTACATCACAGTACTACTTTCCTGATGCTTGCCCATTACGCGCGATGACAATGGGCAACACAGTGGCAATATGGTCTATATATTTATTGCAGCGTTCCACGGTGAGTACATTGTTCCAAAAGCTCATTATGCCTTTCAACAACTCGTCCTTTTTGGAGGGTTTCGCCACTTTCCGGATATGGTCCTTCAGCTGATGCCAGACCATTTAGATTGGATTGAAGTCTGACGATCTGTCATTGGAAAGAAAGGACAATTGGTTTAAGAGCTAAAAACAGTGAGGAACAAAAATGGGACACGGGCTACTGCACTTACTCCGCTGGCGTCTTCACCCAGTTGATGCCGCGCTCAAGGATATGCGCCGTTGACGTGGTGTGCTTGGGATCGTTGTCCTGGTAGAAGCGGTGACCATTGGGGAAGTCGCGTGTGATGTATTGCACTATCTCGGGCACAATGTTGTCTTGGAAGAAAGCTTTATTCATGATTCCTATAGCAAGAAAAGAAAAGTGCTCAAAAAACTGCACAATAGTACAGTGCATACGGTAAGGCAACACTAGTAAAGTACAGTGCATTAGGCGACATTATATTTGATAAATTTTACCTTCAAAGATGACAATGCATCCCAGTCCACGCCTAGAGATGGCACCCCACACATGCAGCTTCACAGGGTGTTTTGGCCGTGGCTTCAAAGATATGCTGCCTTTTTTGTGGAACGCAAATCTTGCAAATCTCTCCAGCGACACAGTAGACTCATCAGTGAAGATGCAATCCTGGAAAGTCTCCCCACTGTCGATCCATGCCTGGGCCTGGACCACTCTTTTGATTTTGTTTGCGTCCCGTATCATGGGGTATGCTCTGTAATGACAAGGAATAAAAAAAATTAGCGGCACAGTACAGTACAGTTTGCTAAACAACACTTTTACCTCCTGTACTGTCCAGTACTAACCTCACACGTCCATATTTCCATCCAATGCTGCGTCTCATCTTCTTTATGCTGCTCTCGGATACAGTCAGATTGTGCTTTTCCTGCAGAGTGTTTTTAAACCCTTAATGCACTCCTCTCATCATTCTCTTCACTTATTTCGTCCACCAGAAGAGTTGTCTCCCTACAATGTAAAGAAAATATATTGTTTTATTAATATGCAGCAATATGTATATAAATATAATGTTGTAATATACAGTAAATAGAAATATACAAAAAAATGTATACTGTTGTACTATAAATATAAACAGACAAAATATATAAACTGTTGTACTATAAATATAAATATACAAAATAAATATACTGTTGTAATATAAATATAAATATACATCTTATATATACCGTTGTAAGATAAATAGAAATATACAAAAAATGTATACTGTTGTACTATAAATATAAATAGAAAAAATATATATACTGTTGTACTATAAATATAAATATACAAAATAAATATACTGTTGTAATATAAATATAAATATACATCCTATTTATACCGTTGTCAGATAAATAGAAATATACAAAAAATGTATACTGCTGTACTATAAATATAAATAGACAAACTATGTTGTAATATAAATCAACAGAAATAACAACAGTATTACAGTATATACAGAACTGTACTGTAGATGTACTGTACTGTATGAACAGTACAGAACATACAGTTTTCTATATTTTTTTGTTGTTAAGTTTTATAAATATACTTACGCGTTAGTTACCCTTGGTGCCCTTTTGCGGTCTCTCTTTTTTCCGTATGCATGATAGCACACGGTGGGTGTTGGCACAACGAGTTCAGAAGTAGCTAACCAGCGTTGGATAGCAGCAATTCGGTGTCCGCTCGTGTACATCTCCTTAATTTGCATGCTGAGATCCTTTGAAATCTTTTTAACAGGCATTGCTGCGAGTAGAAAGAAATACAAACACAAGAATGTATATTCGATGTTTAGTCGATGTGTATTCTATGTGCAGTCAATACACAAAATGGATGGTGTATTTATACGGTAATGACTCACATTAGAGTACGCCCACTTTCAACACCTGTACCTGGTCGCCATGCATAAAAGGTCACACACTTTGCATAGCCTCCCACTCGATGATCCTTATCTGAACTTGCCCTTGTCCAGATACTGCATTGTGCCACCTGCTTCCATGGAGCATCCCCGATTCTATGGACGCAGGAACCCTCTCGCCTCTGCCGTGCCTGTCAAGCTGAAAAAGCGAAAGGCGGTTGCCGTTTCCACGCCAAGGGCAAAGCAACAGGCTAAGGCCAATAAAGAAAACTTTCTGCTGACCCCAAAGGTTAAGGGTTTTCTTAGACGTAAGCCTCATTATGTGAAGAAGATATACAGTGATGTACTCTCGACACAAAACGATTGGCAGCCAACCCATCGAATCCGCAGACCACTTCCTCCCATATGCTTCGACGACTCTGCTGTAGCTGTCCCGGAAATCTTCAGCCCGTCTTCTCCACCCCCATCATCTCCGGTTCCATCTGACGACGCTGCCGCCTCTGAAATCCACGGGTCACTGTCTCCTTTGCTCTTGGACGACTCTGCTTCTCGCCCGGAAATCCAATGGTCACTTTCTCCATCCCTCTTCGACGACGCTGCCGCTTCTCCTCTACCGGGTAACCACAGGTCACCTCCTCCACTCTCCCACGATGCCACTTCTGTCCATGGAACCCCCATCTCATCCTCCGTTGCACCCATGCCCCCAGATGTCCAGACGCCATGCACAAGAAGCAGCTCGTTAGACCGGATGCTGAATGGGATAAGTGTGGATCTCCCCGGGAATTCTATTGTGCTAGCAAAGATAGATCTGCTTCTGAAGACAATGCTAAATGTGGAGCAACGGATGCTACAAATGGAGCAACGGATGGATCGACGGATGGAGAAGATAGAGGCTGACATAGCGGGCATACATTATTTGCTCGATGCTATTGCCCCTGTTTCCCCGACGCTGGAGCAGGGGGGTGACATGGATGTGATGAATGGGACCTTCGACCCCCTTCCATCACCAAGCGCACCCATCCACCAGAAGATGTAGTGTACATGTATGCTGTTGAGGAGGACATGACAACCCCGTCAAGACCACGCCAGGAGACAACACGGCGACCACGACCGGAGGAAAGCTTCCTCACAGACAACCTACCATCGCCCGTCGCCTTAAGCACACCCGCTCCCAAAAGACCTACACCCGCTCGCATCGAAACGGTGCCCGACATCACCCTATGCGATCTGCCACAGAAGCTCAGGGAGAAGTATAGGGTGAAGAGTGCTGGTGTACCCCACAAGTATGCCTTGTTCATTTCTAAGCACCATGTTCCCTACGCGTTGTACTGCGAGTGGGCCTTCAAAGTGAACTACGATGGGAATCACGTAAAAAAGGCGCTTCCTGTCAATTTAAGGAAAAACATTGTGGAAGAAATGCGGCGCTTTTATCCAGTTTCAGATCCTGTAATGAAAGGCGTTCGAGACTGCATTAATGGCGTTTTGCGCCATGCAAGGAATCGGCCATGGATGGACAATGTGGAGGACTTTCAGTGAGACCACACTGTTGTGCTGAACTGTATTGCACTGTACATGTTTTGCCCTACAGTACCCGCTGTACTTAAACAAAGGAGATGTTGTTGTGTGTTTTTTTTACACAGGACATGCACAACTCCAGTCCCTGGGGGCCGAAAACAGGCACGGTTTTCAAGGTTGCCCTGAAAACCTGCTTGGTTTGCTGCCCTCTAGGACTGAACTGGTGCAGGTCTGACTGACAGTGTTGCGCACCATCCCACAGTACTGAACTGTATACAGTGCTGTGGTTCTTTAATAAAGGAGATGTTACTTAAAATGCTTCAACATTGTATTTGTAAATAAATGTTTTTGAACTGACTGCACCAATAAAAGAACATGTTGATTTGTCTTACAATGTCTGTGCATTGTTTCCATTTGCTCCTTTGATAGTACTGTATAACAAAATACAGTGTTTCTAGAATGTCGAGGCTTACTGCACTGTTTTTTTACTGCCAGACCGCAAAGCCGCAAGATCGGCAACATTGTAAAAAAAGAGCAATGACCGCGCAATTGGCGTGGGAACTAGGGCAATTGGCGTGGGAACTAGGGCAATTGGCGTGGGAACTTCTGTTCTAGGGCACCTAGAAATTAAATTCATTTTGCCCCTAGATGTTAGGAACCCCCTCACTTGACCCCAACAGGGTCCAACCAGTAATGGCGGCGAGAAAGGGTCACGCCGGCGAGGAGGGTCCGATCATTGAGCGTAATGGCGAAGAAAGCTTTGAACCGGCTAAGTCAGAATGAGCAGAAACCTGGAACCCACAACTCCGGTTCTGTTCAACCTAGAGGGCTCAGATTCGGTCACCATGTTGTCCTAGTTGCGGCAGGATTGCATGGCAAATTGCGACCCTCTCGTGGCAGCAGAACGGAGTCAGGGTCCCCCCATTAGCCGTTTTCTTTTCTGAGGAAAAACAAAAAGAAAAGTTTTAATGTACAGTAATGGTCAACCCCCTAAAGAAGTACCCAGCCAGCCCCACCAATAATTATCTCCTGTTCATATGCACATGCGCCTAGCGTTCCACCAATAGTTCAGTATGTGCAGTACAGTACTGTAGAAGCCGCTCAGCCAATGATATTGCTTACAGGAGAATCGCTTGACTTTTGAATCGCACCGATATTTATACAGTATTGTCAAAATAAAAAAAACACAGAAAATAATACGGCAACAATACAGTACTCACCATTGAATTTCTCATTCAGCTGGCGCCGGCGCCGGTCCACTGCCAGTCCAGCTTTCTTGATCATCCACGTCAATAGTTTGCAGCGGGACTAGTACACCTGTAGTCAGCTGGTGAGGCTGGAAATTGCTTCATGCAAGCTTCATCAAAACATGGAACATGCAAGCTTCATCAAAACTGCACGCGAAATCCAGCTCAGCCTCAGGCTCAGGGTTGTCACTGACGGTGGGACCGTTATTGGAAGCTGGTGCTGGTGCATTGCTTGGCAGCGACTGTCGCTTCTTAGTTGGTTTTAACCCTTCGCCTTTTGCCGCCTTCATGATCATAGATACCGGAAAAATCCGGTGATACTCACCAATACCCTCCAACAAATTGTGGCTCAATATGATGAAAACAGGGATCGCTACATAACCTTTTCCTTACTGCACGCTTCCACGTATGAGGAGTTGGCGAAAATTTGTAAAAGTCATCGTTTTCGATAAAATACTGATACATTTGAGCAACTGTTGCCATCTTATCATCTGTTGCATTAATCGCGGCACATATCAAATACGCGTAACTTCTGTCGGGTTTTTGGAAAGCGGGCTGCACTTGAACACTCATGGCGGGCGGTGGGTCTCTTTAGAATACTGTAACTGAAACTGGTCTTTGTCTTTCTTTAATATGAAAAGCCTAAATTGATACATTTTTGCAACCTCTTCCTTCAGTCTCAAGGCCAAGGCCAAGTTACAATGGCACACTGTGGTACAGTATCTTTTTTAAACGAAACACCTGCAAGCCGACACATTACTGATTCGGCGCATTACAATTCATGAATATCTGCCATCTGGTGGACACGTGAAGCATTGCAGCCTATTAAAATCCGAACCATTATCAATAAACACATCAACCGCGTATCAGCCGGGCATGACCCGTGGCTGGGAACGCAAGATGAACGCGGCATGCGCCAGGTGAACAGCGTCGCATTCCAGGAACAAGCCAGGTAAAAACCGGTGATTTGTTAGAATAAAAGCTGCCGCAGCAGTCATGGGCATCCACAGGAGGGGGCAAGGGGGGGGCGCTTGCCCCCCCTGGATCCAGGGCCGCCAACAGCGGGGGACAGAGGGCACTGACGTGACAGGATTTAGCGCGCTCACGATGTGCAAGGAAGCACGCGCGTCTCTGCAAAAAAAAAAAACCTCCCTTGTCTCCTGATTGCCTGGCATGTGTTGGCATGCTGCCAGGATTTTTTATTTTTTTTGGGCCCTCGCATGCGCTATCTGAGCTTGCATAACGAGGCCCGCCCTTTCCTGCATGGAGCAAGTCAGGTGACTACTGCTCCATGCCACTCTCGCTTCCCCCTTGTCCTCCTGCTCTGATTCCCCCCCCTGCTCCGATCCCCCCCGTTCCAAAATCTTCCCCCTGCTCTGGTCCCCCCAGTTCTAATTCCCCCCTTCCCGTTCTGATTCCCCCCCTGCTCCAGTCCCCCCTTCCCATTCCGATTCCCCCCTGCTCAGGTCCCCCCCCGTTCCGATTCCCCCCCTGCTCCGGTCCCCCCCCCCGTTCTGATTCCCCCCCTGCTCCAGCCCCCCCGTTCCGTTTCCCCCCCTGCTCCGATTTCCCCTTGTTGCGAGTGTCTGAGTTTGTGTCTGTGTGTGTGTGTGTGTGTGTGTGTGTGTGTGTGTGCGTGCGTGCGTGCGTGCGTGTGTGTGTGTGTGTCTGAGTGTGTGTGTGTGTGTGTGTGTGTGTGTGTGTGTGTGTGTGTGTGTGTGTGTGTGTGTGTGTGTGTGTGTGTGTGTGTGTGTGTGTGTGTGTGTGTGTGTGTGTCTGAGTGTGTGTGTCTGAGTGTGTGTGTCTGAGTGTGTGTGTGTGTGTGTGTGTGCGTGCGTGCGTGCGTGAGTGCGTGCGTGCGTGTGTGTGTGTGTGTGTGTGTGTGTGTGTGAGTGATCAGGGGGGAGGGAATGAATGTGAGGAGGGCGGATTCAGGGAGTGGGTTTGAGTCAGAGGGGGATAATTGATGGAGGGGGGAGAGTGAAGAGACAGGGGGTGTAATAGAGGAAGTGAGGAAGAGAGGGGTGAGGGGGGAGAGTGAATGAAGAAGAGAGGGGGTAAGAAAGAGATGGGGCTACACCTTGGGACTATCTGCATTAGAGTGGCACCAGACAAGGTGTGTGTGTGTGTGTGTGTGTGTGTGTGTGTGTGTGTGTGTGTGCGTGCGTGCGTGCGTGCGTGCGTGCGTGCGTGTGTGTGTGTGTGTGTGTGTGATAGAGAGTGTCTGAGAGTGAGAGAGAGTCTGTGAGTGAGATAGGGATTCTGAAGGGGAGGGAGTCTGAGGGGGGGAGTCTGAGAGAGTCTGAGGGGGAGAGAGTCTGAGGGGGAGAGAGTCTGAGGGGGTGAGAGTCTGAGAGATTCTGAGGGGGAGAGAGTCTGAGAGAGTCTGAGGGGGAGAGAGTGTCTGAGGGGGGGGGGAGTCTGAGAGAGTCTGAGAGGGAGAGTCTGAGAGAGAGAGTCTGAGAGGGAGAGTCTCAAAGAGTCTGAGAGGGAGAGTCTGAGAGATTCTGAGGGGGAGAGAGTCTGAGGGAGTCTGAGGGGGAGAGAGTGTCTGAGGGGGGGGAAGTCTGAGAGAGTCTGAGAGGGAGAGTCTGAGAGGGAGAGTCTGAGAGGGAGAGTCTGAGAGGGAGAGTCTCAGAGAGTCTGAGAGGGAGAGTCTGAGAGAGTCTGAGAGAGTCTGAGAGAGTCTGAGAGGGAGAGTATGAGAGGGGGAGTCTGAGGGGGGGGGAGTCTGAGAGAGTCTGAGGGAGAGTCTGAGAGGGAGAGTCTGAGAGGGAGAGTCTGAGAGAGTCTGGTCTGAGAGGGAGAGTCTGAGAGGGAGAGTCTGAGAGAGTCGGAGAGGGAGAGTCTGAGAGGGAGAGTCTGAGGGGGGAGTCTGAGAGAGTCTGAGAGGGAGAGTCTGAGAGAGTTTGAGAGGGAGAGTCTGAGAGAGTCTGAGAGGGAGAGTCTGAGAGTCTGAGAGGGAGAGTCTGAGAGAGTCTGAGGGGGAGAGAGTGTCTGAGGGGGGGGAGTCTGAGAGGGAGAGTCTGAGAGGGAGAGTCTGAGAGGGAGAGTCTGAGAGGGGGAGTCTGAGAGGGGGAGTCTGAGAGGGGGAGTCTGAGAGAGTCTGAGAGGGAGAGTCTGAGAGAGTCTGAGAGGGAGAGTCTGAGAGTCTGAGAGGGAGAGTCTGAGAGAGTCTGAGGGGGAGAGAGTGTCTGAGGGGGGAGGGGAGTCTGAGAGGGAGAGTCTGAGAAGGAGAGTCTGAGAGGGAAAGTCGGAGAGAGTCTGATAGGGAGAGTCTGAGAGAGTCTGAGAGGGAGAGTCTGAGAGGGAGGGTGTGTGTGTGTTTGAGTCTGTCTGTGAATGAATACAGACACCAACCCACAGTCAGTCAGTCACCCACCCAAGTGTCAGTCAGTCACCCAAGTGTCAGTCACACACGAGTCAGTCAGTCACCCACCCAAGTGTCAGTCACCCACCCCGTCACCCACACACCCCCCACACCCACTCTCTCTCTCTGTCTAGTTAAAATTATGCCCCCCCCCCTGAAAACATTTCTGCGGACGCCCATGGCAGCAGGAACACCTCTTGCGTTCTGCTCAAAGATGTCTTCCCTAGTAGATGTTGGAGGTGACGTACTGTACAAGGTGCACATATCATACGGAGATGTATCACATTCTTGCACAATTCATATTCTCTTTTCTTTGCCCCAACAATACGCCCTATTTGAAGAGGCGTAAGTCTAACATTCTAATACTGTTCTTATATTTGATGCAACTCTACTCCAAAAAAAACAGCAGTGCATCCGCACACACTACACAGACCCTAAGGGTTAAACAGACCCCACAGCTATAGTGGAGGAGGACACACAAACACACACAAACACACACACACACAATCTATATATTCAAGATGGGCATAAAAATTCAGATTCAGAAATAATCCAACTCCCCGCGTCTCCCCCCCCAAAAAAACACTACAAGGCAGAAACCTGATAGAAACTTTTCAGATTTTACTCTTTAGAAAACCCTTGAACCTCTTCAAGGTTTAAATATTGACAGCTTGATACATATCCACCATTATTGTAGTACACAAAATAAACATTTCCCATAATATACTGCAGATATAATTTCAATCTATAAATCTCTGACGTAGTATATTGATGTTCAATGCTCCTTCCATGCAGTAAAATACTCAATTCTTATGCAAAACGTACATGTGAAATCTAGCTATCATCACAAAGAAAAGAATGAAGATAGGGAGGGGGAGGTAGAAGTGGTGTGTAAATGTTTTTGGTGCTTATACAGTATGCAAATTATATGTAATAATAAAAGATAAGCATGCACCACTTGTGTGCCAAAATTGTCTGCAAAAACACAAACAATTCCTATAGAGGCAATCCAAGCGGCACTTTAAAAAAAAAATGAAAGTAAGCTGCCGATCGATTCGTTGTCCCAGGGATCACTAAATGGCCGCCTTCCAGTTTCAATCAATCTTTCAGTCAGTGTAACTCAGCAGCTACAATGTATTCTTAAATTACTGTGGTAACATTATCTATTGTTACAGTTTGCAGCTCAAGCTGCTGGGAATATTGGCAACCAATTATCACAAACAAGAAAGTGTTGCAAAGCTCTTGCACTGCTGGGGAGGTGTGCTAAAACCTGCTATAGAAATCAAAGGATGCTCAGTACAGTATATTAAAACAAATTAAAAATGGCATTAAGAGTTGAATTTAAAAAAAAATCTAGTAAGTATTATCTAATACTGCAGAACTGATTTTTTTTAAACATGTAGGATATTGCATGGATTGCACCTTTAATACATCAATATGTATTATTATGACGCAAACCATACAAAGAATAAGTAAACGTTCTCCCAGTATACAAACATGAATATGACATGCAGTACCCACATACAGTATGCCGCTAATAATTTTAGGTGAAAAATTGGTGTTTTTATGCAATGTACTCTTTCAATTAATTTTGAATTAACAATTCTTCACACATAAACCCCAAAGTCTGCTGCATTTCTTTGACTTCATTTTCTGTATTTCAAGAGGAGGTGATGCAATAGAATGGCAATGAATTGAAATCTATACATATTCATGCTTGAAAAAGCAATGGATTGAGATCTGGGTGACAAAACTGAGAATTATTGTACTTTTAAGTTATTCTTTCTTCAACTGGCAACCCAAACCACAGTTTTACATTAATTAGTAATTGATTACAGGCAGCTTTTAGATTGCTTTGAAAGTAGACATTGATCTAGAATTGGACTGATCAAAGAGAAAAATGACATTTTAAAAGGCAACATTGCGCAAAGGAAATTTGGTCCGAAGGAAAAGGGAAAACTTTTTCGAGACTAAATCATCTGCAAGTGGAGCTGTGCGGAAAAAAACTTCTACTTCCATTTAGGCGCAAACAGATTTCCCCTGTTACAGAACCTTGGACATTACCGGCGTACGCCACAGACATTCACAATACCGCAGGATTGCGAAGGGTTTGTTGTATTTATTTTAGAATGTTTGCTGAAGTGTAGGACAATTCTCTGCAGCATGAACATAATACAAACAGGCAGTTTCTTAAACTGTGTGAAACAATCCTCGGTATTAAATGGTATATTTACCTGCAGTAAGGGAGACCTTGTGACTCAGGGAGTAAAGAGTCACCTGGGCAGGTACTGTGTCTGTAACATTCCTATGTGCTGTGTACCACGCGCTGTACTGTCATTGTGACGCGCTTTGAGTCCCATTGGGAGAAAAAGCGCTATATGAAATAAAGTTATTATTATTAAATCAGTAAATCTTCCACTGTACGTATACAATTGTGGTAACATTCTATAAATGGCGAAAATTCCAAAAATGATTGGAAATTCTGTAAAAGTGGAAAACAGTTGTTGATTTTGCCTAATTCTACCTGAAAGGAGGTCTTGCTATAAAATAAGGATGCAGTAATTCTGTGAGATATAAGGTGTGAACGTGAAGGGAGGCAAATTGAGAATATTAACGTTGCACGGTATGCAAAAGTTAAATACATTTGTATTGTTCTGTTGTAGACAGACTCTTCTTCTTGATGCAAAATAGAGTGAGTCCTCCTTGAATTCCTGATCAACTTTATTTACAAACACAAACAGAAATGGATAGAAAACTTTGGTGATGCATAAATTAGGGGAAGGTGAACAAACAATGCCATGCGAGGGAGAGCAGTGTGGGGAGACCATCAGCTATGGCTGCAAGCTTTAACAAGCACTAATGCACGCTAGCCAAGCAAGAAACAAGGCAGGACTATACCAAGTGCTAGAGACGGAGGAATATACCAAGTGCTAGGGACGGAGGAATATACCAAGTGTTAGGGACGGAGGAATTTACCATGTGTCAGGGACGGAGGAATATACCAAGTGCTAGGGACGGAGGAATATACCAAGTGTTAGGGACGGAGGAATATACCAAGTGCTAGGGACGGAGGAATATACCAAGTGTTAGGGACGGAGGAATATACCAAGTGCTAGGGGTGGAGGAATATACCTAGTGCTAGGGACGGAGGAATATACCAAATGCTAGGGTCGGAGGAATATACCAAGTGCTAGGGACGGAGGAATATACCAAATGCTAGGGTCGGAGGAATATACCAAGTGCTAGGGACGGAGGAATATACCAAGTGTTAGGGACGGAGGAATATACCAAGGGTTAGGGGTGGAGGAATATACCAAGTGTTAGGGACGGAGGAATATACCTAGTGCTAGAGACGGAGGAATATACCAAGTGCTAGGTATGGAGGAATATACCAAGTGCTAGGGATGGAGGAATATACCAAGTGCTAGAGACGGAGGAATATACCAAGTGCTAGGGATGGAGGAATATACCAAGTGTTAGGGACGGAGGAATATACCAAGTGCTAGGGACGGAGGAATATACCTAGTGCTAGAGACGGAGGAATATACCAAGTGCTAGGGACGGAGGAATATACCAAGTGCTAGGGATGGAGGAATATACCAAATCCCAGGGTATGGAAAGGTTAGCTGCTGAAAGCAGCAGGCTGAATGACAGTTCTAATACAATACAAAAGATGCATAGCAACACGGGGAGGGACTGGAGCAAACCATTGTAAGTAACAGCAAAAGCAGGAGACAGAACATGTACAGATGTTTAATTATGAGCCATAATAAAACAAACTCAGAAGTCATCTTCAAATATTTTAACTGAAAGTATCACAATATAAAGGGAACACCACTGCCCGTTGTGTTACATCTTTCTTGCTAAGATCATTAAGTCATCTTACTTAAAGCTAGACTTTGTGAGATCAGTCTTAGCAAAATATTACAAACCTGTTTCCAGTTCCAAAATCTTTATAATATGATCCATTAGAAGCAATTATAGATTATATTTTGGTGTAATTGTGGGAAACACCTACGACTTATTTGTGGTTATCATTTGTAATTATATTTGTTGCATTTTTTATATGTCAGAAGAAATTCACCCATCTTTACATCAAACAAAGCAAATACTAAAGGTAACAGCAGATTCCTTCACCGCGCTGACGTTTATGGTAATTAATTATATCCAAAAGTTCTCAGGACAAAATAATTTTCATTGAATATATCTGGAATTAAGTATGATTACACTGAGATCAAGAGAGAAGGTGAATAATACCCAATGTTCTATTTCACACTATTAAGCTGACTTTTGATTATGTCTTGTCTTGAAATGTCCCTTTGAAATGTCAAGGTGAGTTTCTCATTAAGACAACACTACAGAGACAAAACATGAATCAGCACTATTTTCTTTAAGAGAAAATTAGCCTTTGGATTCATCAAAGAAAACTTAAAATGTTATATCTATACATGTACTGTATACATAGTGTATTTTATATATATATATATATATATATACAATATGTTAGAAAAACATACGAACCACTCCTATAAATATGAATGTTTTTACATATTAAACAAATTATAGTACACTTAATCAAAACCTGTATTTCTTGTGAAAGAAGGTCGCAGTAGAATATTATATACACACCCAATATCCGAGCAAATAATTATGGGGTGCTAAAGGATAGGAAAAAGAAGAAAAGAACAGCTGTTTTGCTGCTTTGAAGAGTCCTGTTAAACACAGTACAAATGGCATTTTTAAGTAAACTGCAATATTAGGTATTGTATAACAAATACATCAAAGACATCTAAGTGATAGCTACAGTTATAAACATTGTCATTGATTGACAAATAAAGAAAAGGATAATGCCTTTAAACATGCAAAGTGATACTGAATAAAAGTTAAATGGTCACCTCTAACAAGGTAAATACAATGTAACCCAGAGGATTACCTGCAGTACACAGAAGAAAGGTCATTGCTGAATGAAAGATTAACGACAGATATGGAGTAAATCTGGTTAAATATGTAAAAAGACTAATTGATGCAAGTAGATTTTTTTTAATACCTAAAAGACACCAGATCCTTGAACATAATACTATAATATAACACGTAATTATTTTTATATTTAAATTCTAAAATTATCATTGTAAAAAGGTCATTGTGATATGTGAAAATGCTAATGAAGATAACATATCTAAATAGATATATTCAAAAAAGGTTGGACATCTTTTTAGAAAGGAAAGGTGAACAGGGATATACCAAATAAGTAAACATGGGAAGGATGTTGATCCAGGGAATGATCCGATTGCCAATATTTGGAGTCAGGAAGGAATTTATTTTTCCCTTATGAGCTATCATTGGATGAATGGCACTGGTTTTTTTTGTTTGCCTTTTTCTGGATCAATAAGTAAGTATAGATAAAGGATAAAGTATCTGTTGTCTAAATTTAGCATAGGTTGAACTTGATGGACTGACAGTATGTCTTTTTTCAATCTCATCTACTGCCGTATATAACTATGTAACTGTATAAACTATAGAGCCAAGAGTACTCAAAAGAGATTGAGAATAGACCCCACTAAGCTGCACTCATTACCTAGGTAATGGTATGATAAAGCATGTTACCAAGAGTAGAATGTATTTACACAGTTCCCTGTCAGGGTTGGAAAAACGACGCAAAAACAAAAAAAGTTTTAATACATAAATCATTTTACACTAAATGGTTAAAAAATGTTTAAAATCCCCATATGGGAGCGGAGGAGAGGAAAGAAAGGATAATCTGATTAATTTACTACAGTAATTACGTAGTCAGAAGATTACCTTTCCCCACCTATGGTCATAGTACCTCTGCGGTATCAGTGGTACAAATAGGTGTATATTAAAGGTGCATGAATGCAATTATTAACTGATCTCCAGTCAGAAAGTGTCAGGAACATATAATAATGCAAGCTTGACAGGTGATTAACACAGTTAAATTCACTGTATCCTATATATCTGTTAGAGGCAGCCAATAATTATAGCAGACACAAAATACTTGCAATCAGTGGACTGACTTAGGCTACGGCCCCGCTCCCAGAGTTAGCGCGCCCGCACTGCAGACAGGCGGTGCGCTGACATACACAGACCGTGATATGCGGTCTGTAGGGAGCGGGAGCCGGAGCGGGAGGTGGGCGGGAGTGGGAGGTTTGACAGGGAGGGGGGGCGTGGCTTGAGCGGAGGGACCCGCTACTCTACCCCCCCCCCCTCCCTCCACGGACTCGGGCTGGAGCTGCTGTTGCTAAGCAACACACACACACACACTCATACACACACACACACACAGGCACACACATACACACACACACACACAGACAGAGGCAGGCACTCACGCACTCATACACACACACACACAGACAGAGGCAGGCACTCACGCACTCAGGCACACATACACACACACAGACAGGCACTCACGCATTCAGACACATACACACACACAGACAGGCACGCATGCACTGAGACACACACACAGACAGGCACTCATGCTGCTTTCACTCCACACTCCTCCCCGCTCCCCGAAGCCTCTCCTCCTCCCGAAGCCTCTCCTCCTCCCGAAGCCTCCCCTCCCCATTGGCTCACAGCCACACCACGTGACGCGTCAACGCTAGGGATCACCATTTTCTTGTGTCCTATAGCGGCTGACGCGCCACAGCGTGTAGTGCGCTGTGCCGCCAGGGGGGACCGGGACCGGCTCGGGAGGATTCCCCTGCTGGTGGGGAACTCGCGTGTGGCCGCCCGCGCCAACGGGGGCAGCGGGACCGAGGCCTTATACCACAAAGTCACCACTCACAAGCTAAGTAGCCAGGGGTGTAGCAAGACAATCTGTAAAATCTGTTAAAGGCAGCCTATATTTGTAGCAGACACAAAAAAACACTTGCAATATGTAAACTGACTTACACCACAAAGTCACCACTCACCGGCTAGTAGCCACGGGTGTAGCAAGTCTTAATGATACACACTTATGCTATACAAATAGGGTTGTTGCCCATATAGGGAGACACAATGTATATGAAGTTGGTAATAATGTAGTTCACCTCCTGCTGCAAAGTAACTGCTGCCGTATAGATATGGATCGCTTGGTGTGAACCGCTGGTATATACCAGTAACAGTGAGTCCTGCAGTATGTAGTTGGTATGCGTAAAATACATATGCGCATAGCTATTAGGTCACAATCATGCTTATGAACCAATGTCTGCGAAGCAGGGGGTTACGGCGAACCCAAGCAGTAAGGACTGCAATACAACCCGTTTGTTTCTTGATGTGGGACCGCATCAGCCGCACGTACCGCCGCTCCACGATGACGTCACTCTCGTGGCGTCCGATTAACCCAACATATGTTTTTCGCATGATTCACGCGCTTCATCAGGGGGATTAGCACTGGCATCCGGAATCAGCACTGTCACCCGGAATCAGCACTGTCACCCGGAACCAGCACTGTCACCCGGAATCAGCACTGTCACGGGGAATCAGAACTGTCACCCGGAATCAGCACTGTAACCCGGAATCAGCACTGTCCCCCGGAATCAGCACTGCCACCAGGAATCAGCACTGTCACCCGGAATCAGAACTGTCACCCGGAATAGGCACTATAACCCGGAATCAGCACTGTGCCTCAGAATTAGCACTGTCACCCAGAATAAGCACTGTCACCCGGAATCAGCACTACCACCCGGAATCAGCACTACCACCCGGAATCAAATTGTCACCCAGAATCAGCACTGTCACCCGGAATCAGCACTGTCACCCAGAATTAGCACTGTCACCGAGAATCAGTTCTATCAACCAGAATCAGCACTGTCACCCGGAATCAGCACTATCCCTTGGAATCAGCACTATCACCCGGAATCAGCACTAACCCCCAGAATCAGCACTGTCATCCGGAATCAGCACTGTCATTCGAAATCCGCACTACCCCCCGGAATCAGCAATGTCACTCGGAATCAGCACTACCCCTCGGAATCAGCAAATTCACCCAGCATCAGCACTACCCCCTGGAATCAGCACTGTCACCGGAATCAACACTGTCACCCGGAATCAGCACTGCCCCCTGGAATCAGCACTGTCACTTGGAATCAGCATTACCACCTGGAATCAGCACTACCACCCGGAATAAGCAATATAAGCTAGAATTAGCACTACCCCCTGGAATCAGCACTGTCACCCGGAATCAGCACTATCACCCGGAATCAGCACTACCACTCAGAATCAGCACTATCATCCGGAATCAGCACTATCATCTGGAATCAGTACTATCATCTGGAATCATCACTATCAGCCGGAATCAGTACTGTCACCTGGAATCAGCACTATCACCCGGAATTAGCACTACCACTCAGAATCAGCACTATCATCCGGAATCAGCACTATCATCTGGAATCAGCACTATCAGCCGGAATCAGTACTGTCACCTGGAATCAGCACTATCACCCGGAATGAGCGCTATCACAACTTAATTAATTTCCTCCTAAATGTTTATTTTCTAATCTAAAAGAATGTAATAAAGAATAGCAATATGTTTCATATTTTGGAGTTCCTTAATTTTTCTGTGTTTTTTCTGTGTTTTCCATATACATTTAGTGATGGGAACTGTTAATTATTTTTATAGGCACTATTATATAATACTGTATGCTTCACTCAATATTTTTCAATCTAAACTTCGCTAGTCATATCAGTATAACTTGAATTAAATTCTTCAGCAATATCAATAGTTAGAAGACATGGCTTTTCTCATAAGCACAACACCCTCCTTTGTCCCTTGAAACATTCAGAACACTGCATGTAATCCATATCAACATCTGACATCTATCTCTGCAGAATTGAACTTTGTTTGACCTAAAGAAAGAAGTCAAGCTCACGAAATGCTACTATTAAATTTGGGGGAAAGAACTGGTAAATCTTATTTTCTGGCTTCTGTTGCACATATTTTTATATTTTTCCACTGTCTAAAGCTATTTTCCTCTCTTTCCATTTGGCATTTTAATGTAAATCATTTTTTTTTAAGCATTCTAAATCCATTATCCATTCCCTTGACACCCACAAACATATAATCCCGGGAGGCTTGTTTCTCAAGGATAATATTTGATTGAAGGTAGAGTGTGTTTTCCTTAATTTGTTCATGTGGGAGTGCATCTTCATTTTATTGATCTATTTTCTTTACTGAATTATTTGACCATATTAAATTCGTCTACACATTATCTCTCGACATGATTAGCATTCATTGTAAATTTGTTTTTCCTTCAAGTTAAAAAGATGTTTTCTTATGAAACTAGGCAACATTACTTATTTAACATTGTATATCATCATCGGCTAAATACTAATTAAAGTATAGTATATTGCAATTCATTAAACCTTTGGCCACTTTACTCGTGTTTCATAAGCTTGGTACATTACAGACTTAAGATTGTCATAATACTCATTTATACAGACCAGGGGCGGCCAACTCCAGTCCTCAAGAGCTACCAAAAGGTCCGATTTAAAGGCTATCCCTGCTTCAGCACAGGTGGCCCCACTGCACTGAAGCAGGGATATCCCTAATACCTGGCTAGTTGGTGGCCCTTGAGGACTGGAGGTCTTTATGTTTCAGTTTTACACCACATCTGAATAGAGTCTCTGTGGACCACCGGACTGTATGTTTAAGTGAGCTTACAATTTCAAAAGGAAAAGCTGACTTTGGGATGAAGTGAATTTCCACATTCAAATATAGTATGCTTTACTATTCACATGATGAAAAATTGTACAATACATTGACTGAGTAACAAGAAAGACCTTTAAACAATAATGAGGAGATTGCATGAATTTTAACTTAGCATAATCTAAAGGGAATAGCGGAGATGAATAATAATATGCAAACACTATTGGATTTATTTAGCAAAGTGCATGTGATGTGTAATGAAAAGGCTACATTAACATGACTAATGTACATTGATAGCCATGAAAAGAAGAGTGAAATTATAAACCACACAAACATCACCACACGCCCATTGTATTCCAGTAAGGAATAATTATTTAAATGTAGGGTTAACTTTTGGACACGTTTGCTTTTCAAATTATCTCTTGTAAAAAGGGGGGGAAATGATGACATTAATTGTAAGCGAATGTAACATGGAAGAAATGAAAGTAGACATAGCAATGTAGCAGAATAGTTTGTCTCAAAATCCTTTCAAATACAGTATGAAGGAGTAACATTGCTAGTAAATAGAACATTTAGGGAGCATTATGCCCAATAGTGGCTGTGGCTGCACAAACATTACTGGATGTGCGACTGCCGTCCTAATAACACAAAACAGCTGTACTGGGTATATACAGTGTGTCACAGAACAAAATGTGTTTGACACATGTTCACCATTCTTGTTCTCAGCTGCAACAAATACAAGAAACAAGGTCATTACGTTTCTTACATTTGGTGCATCTTGTTAGCCTCAGAGACCTGGAGTATGTCTTGTAGCAGGAAGAGCAAAAACTGTGATGCACAGACACAGAGACACAAATAGGCACATCCTATTGTATGTGTAGCACACACAGGTCACACTTCTCTATTGACATTTCCCAAATTGCAAGCAAGTTGCACACAAAGGTAAAACTAGAGAGACTGCCGCTGTATGTTTTTTTTTAAATTAATTCTGCCCTGAAATTATCTTATAAATAGTGTATGATACATGGCTGTAATCTAAACTCGCTTCCCAAATGTTTTCTCCAACGTTGTCCCATTAAGCTTGGATATAACCCGTGCAGTCGTCATACCGGCGGTATCTTCTCATGCTGCCCACCTGCAGTTGGAACGGAGGGGAGCTGGGGCCCTCGCTGCGGAGGCGGGGAAGGCCCCACCTCTGGCGCGGTCAGGTGTAAGGAGATAGGGTTCAAACGCAAGAGCGTTCAGTTTCCCATTATTTTATTAAAGTATTCTTCCTAATTAAAGAGAAGGTCGGGCGCGGGGACTTCAGTTCTTCTTCGCTCACTTTTTCTTTTCACATGACTCATTCGTTGTACTTTAACAAAAGTACACGCAAACTGCGGGAGTTGGCAGTTTTTTTTTAACCAAGCTATTCACACCATTATTTTTCATAAAGCAGAGGGTATACACTATTCATGCAAAATAACACACCCTCTGCTACAGCACTGGATATAGCTTACAGCTATTTTTTTTATCACTGCCTATATCAGTGTATGTTTTCTGTTTTCTGGCAATCTTTTTGTCTCTTGTCTATGAACTGTATCTCTTATTTATCATTCTACGTAATCCAGAAATTTTTATCAACTAGGACATTGGATTTTATGCCACAATCATTTCTCAAGGTCACTCATGTGGTCCATACGCAGCTTCTCCCCTATGCAGAACACAGCACAGTTTAGACGAATGTGATAAACCTCAAGGGCCATGTGTGCATCCCTTAAGCCCTTAAAAGGGCTGCACAGTACATGTGTGCTTGTGGGTACGTGGGTGCGTAGATGCATGCATGGTGTGCGTGTAGTACAACGGCAGAAGGGCATTGCAGCTGTGGGTTGGACCTTCTCTCCACCCCCTCCAGTCAGATTCTTAATGCCGGCACACTGATGAATGCTATCCTTCTCTTCTCCTTACACTGGGAACTGGTCATGTGCATGGTCAATAGGCAGAGGAGGCAGCGGGAAGGATCTTCTGATCACGACCAGCAACATCTCCCACTCCTCTGCATTGCGGGCAGAAGGAGAGCGGGCTCCTCAGGCCGCCAGCGTGTGGGGGCCACAGGTGAAGTCCAACAATGGTTTACACCCACATATATTGAATATGATCCAGTGAAGGAATACATAATGATTTTATTTGTTGACATTAAATTACCTTAATGAATATTTAGCTTAGATTATGCAATTAGTGCAATTTATCGTGGACATGAATATTTGACACAATTAAACCTACATTGATTATTGGGTATGCGATTAAAGCCATGTCACAGGAGACCAGGTATTTACACCTTTTTACCGCGGTCATTCACTGAGCAAAACAAGATAGTAAACAAAATTGTCATTTATTCCATAGAAACAATCCAATACACAGGGGAATACAAAATACAGAAGAAAACACACCTACAGGGGGTCTGGGCTACAAATCTAGCCTTTCCTAGGTGAAATAAGAGGTAAAACAAAGTCTTTAGGTTGACCGGGACTTGTCCCAAAATGTCCTGGAACTCAAATCGGCCTGAAGCTCCTGACACCACCGCTGTATCTGCTCCGGGGATGCCGAAATCCCTTGACCGGGAGATAGTACCAAACGTCCTGGTACTCTTTTCGGCTTGCAATCCCAGCCGCGACTGCTACGTTCTATTCTCAGAACATGGCCCCGAAAAGTGGGACTTAGAACATATCTCGTCTTGACATTTCTGAAGCCGGCTCGCTGCTATTTCTCTCTGAGCATCTTTTGGTGATTTTGAATTTGCCGCTGCTGTCTTGACGCTTAGAATCTCACGAATGGATTGGCTGCTGGCTTTCTTATAGTATTTCAGCTTCATTCATGAAATACTCCAGCCAATCCGAGTGTGGGAGAAATCCTACCAGCCAATCAGAGCGTTGCCAGTCTATCAAAGCCGGGCAAGCACGGATTCAGATTCTGACACGGGCATGCGCCAACTTGGCACCTCTGCCACATGTCAGTCAGAAGCCACCCGCGGAGTTTGGCTCCTCACAGTCTGGTCTTGGGAAAATGGTGTCTGATAACTTCCATTCATCCCAGGATGTGAGTACTTGAGCCCAGCCCCGGTGCCCAAATGGCTTTCACACCTTGGCAACCTCTGTGGCTTTCATATCCGGGACCTGAGCAGACTTGGTGGCACTAAGCTTGGTAGCCACATGGTCTCTCGGAAACATGGATCTGGAAGTCCCCAGCTCATAGTACCGTACACAAGCATATGTACTATTAAAACACTATGAAACAAAATATTTTTCCCCATATTTTTTCTAAGTCCTGAGGTTGAATGAAAAAATGCTTAGGTTCATTCTCAGGGCTGTATCTCATTGCCGTTAGAAACTGGACTTAGGTTTCATAAAAGCCCTTGCAACCTCTATACCGGCTCTGGGTAACCGGGCATTGAACTGGGGATCCCTCTTTTTCTGGGGGGACCCCGGTATAGTTCTGGGGATACATTACACCCCTATGCCCCACTTACCTTTGTGGTCTATGCTGAAGCAAGGAGTCCTAGTGGTGAGTCACAAAAGCGTTTCCAGAGCAGGATTTTGACTGGAGCCTTATGCCTACATGTATTCGGGCTGCATGACCTGACTCTCGGGTACATTATTGCGGAACCCAGCAACTCTGGACCCCGGCTATCTAGGCACAATCTGATAAGACGTTCTCCACAAAATCCCCCCTGAAACTCATAGCCTAGCAATCTCTGCTTGCTAGCATCCCTGGAAAGGTAAAACACATATAAATTCTTTATTGTCGCACAATCACATACATTGTAAATACAATAAACAGGTTCAAGAGCTGACACTCTAAAACTCCAAATATGGATCAGAGGTAACCAGCCGGGCATAATACCTTTATTGATGGCCTGGTTACCCTCTCACCATCACAAGCAGCTATCTTTTTAAACATTCAAAATGTTCTTTAGCATATAGAAATATATATTTAAAGTGTTGCCTTATTTTCTAGTGCTGCTGTATTTACATTAATAATGTATTTCACATATTGATGTTTACAAATACTAACAAAACTGTTCATAGAAAAATAAAACTGGAATCAATTTGTGCTAATATGTTAATTATTCACGTCTTGTCTTCACCTAAACATGTTATGAATAAATGTAATATATTTACTAGCTTTTTAATTCTGCCATTTGAACATGTAATTTCAAGAAATAAAATAGAATGGCATTATTGTAATAACTCCTTTAGATACACATTTCTGACTGTTCTATTTACAAAGTATTGTGTAACAGCAAAATACATATTGTGCTTATTATTTTCTTGACACTATTTCATATTACTATAAAAGTATTGAAAATATGTATTATGATTTTTCATACTATCAAAGGAAATGTTATATGATTTGACTAATATGAGTGACAATTAGACAGACATCTTTAATAGCTTGGTTGATTTGGTGTGAAATATCTGGTAAA
Organism: Ascaphus truei; assembly: GCF_040206685.1. Taxonomy (NCBI): domain Eukaryota; kingdom Metazoa; phylum Chordata; class Amphibia; order Anura; family Ascaphidae; genus Ascaphus; species Ascaphus truei. Next base: position 6,674,958 of record NC_134492.1, on the reverse strand, counting down.
TTATTCTAAATTCAATTAGATGGATTATATCAGTTATATGTGATAGGAGTGTATTACAAAACAGATTTAAATAAAAAGACTTATGAAACCTTATGTACAGTATGTACAGCAGGTACAAAGGACACTTCCTTATTACATTCAGTACTGTATCAAATTAATCAAAGACTGGGAGAGTTGGACAGTTAATGTATTTTATTACTTTTCCAAAGATTAATCTAGTTGTGGCTGTACTGAAAATAATTTTGTTTTCCTAATAAACAGATCACAAAATGGAAAGTAAAACATTTACACATACTGGTATTAAGTATCCCCCTTCAGATATAAAAGAGAGCCATATGGCATAAGGATTTCAACATAATAGGCGATGTTATCTCTTCCTCCTTATTGAAAGTAGATTTTGAAGACACAATTTAAATGCAAACAGACTTTATTCAAATCAAGTTTAATAAAACTCTGAAAGAATTAAAGATTGAAATCTGGGAAATGGACTAGGGAGTAATAGACATGCAAACTGAACAGATTATAGAATTACAGGCATATAACAAAGAGATCCGAGAACTCGGAAGCAAATTTGGAATTATACAGTAGCAAGGACACAGGGAAAATTGGAAAGAGCTGTGACAGGTGAAATAACATTCACATAAAAGACATCCCTGTAGCATAGAAGTTAAAGATATTAGGGTTAACTGCAATATAAAAGTAAAGTTAATATTATCAAGTCTCAGCTGGTCTGCTTTTGTTTTGCTTGTGACTATAAGTTAATTGTCAATATGGGAGGTGGGGCTGAAGGCGCTGATACTGAATTTTTTCTCATCAGCAACATTCAGATTAGTTGGACATCCTTTCTTGCCATTCTTTGGACATGGATACTTTATGCTTTTTTTTTATTCATGTTATTATGTAACGTAAATGGTGTTTGTCTGTCTTACCATGTAAAGTATGTACAGTATATCACATGAGACATGTGTCATGGACAATTTGATCTAACAAGGTCAAGTAAGTTAGTTGGGAGCCATTTATCAACTTCTCCAAGCTGCAAAAGTGGATCAAGAACTGAGCCAGATTTAGCAATGATAAAAATCCCCATTACTTTTATTTTGAGCAGTTTTCATCCACCTTACTTGCCAGGAGACTTTGATAAGTAGGTCTTTTGATGTTCTAAAATAGTCAGATCAGCTACTAACAATACATTTTACCTCTACAGAAGCCCCATATTAGCAAAAAGTCTTTTAGAAATTGGGTGGTTAATAGGCAGGTTCCCTATGAATGTGTGCCTCGGTCAAAATGTAGTTGTTGCTGAATTTCTCTGCAAGTTTCAGCTCCCATATTCACGAACGTTGGTGAGCCCAGGGAGCCGACGAGAACGCTGTAAAGAGCGCTGAGGCAGTTTTATACTAGTTACAGGACTTGAGTTTGGTTCCTCTGCTGTATAGGGTTATTTCCCGGGACTTTATGTGACCATCTTGTCCATACTATGGGAGAGACTGTGTGTACTGTATGTCCAACATATATGTGATATTGTGTGTTTTACATTTGTTCATTATATATATAAAGTGATTTTATTTTTTAATTTATATTGTCCCATTTGCGCTCTCTTTTTTGTTTGTTTGTAGCAATATTAAAAGTCCTCATCTGCCTGTGCTGGTCCGGCGTCTCTGGTTTCTCCAGGTGAACATCAGATGCAGGCGTTGCAGTCCGACTGTTCCTAGGAAGTCTCTCATGTCTACTCCTGCCCTGTTTCTGTGCAGGCTTCTCTGCAGTGGGGGGCTTTGAGTTCCCCAAAGTTCCCAGGCAAATCCCTCTGGTGAACAAGAAGCCTGGGTCCCTGCAGACTGGAGCTTGGTTGGTGCAGGGTGTGAATCCCAGCAGGGTCACAGACAATCCTCTTTGACCCTCCTCTCATGAATGGCAGGAACAGGAACTCTAACACGGACTCTGACAAGCAGTTACTTCCTGTTACTTACATTATTTACTCTGTGTTATTTACCTACCTAACCTGACACCAGTGTGTAGTTTCCTGATCCTTGCAGAGGGAGTGAGTTAACTGATTTACTCCCTTACATATGCACATCACATTGTCTGACTGTGATACTGTACATGCACAGAGAGATGCACAGCAAATCAATGCACTTATATTAGATTAATATATCGACGTCCATGACGAGGCACGTGGTTGCAAAATGCGTAGAGGTCACGAGAGGCAGCCCTGCGCAGTTACCCATTGGCTGGAACGTGACAACCAGGAAGCGCCAGCAGAGAGAATCATATACTGTATATATACTGTATATATATACTGTATATATATATATATATATATATATATATATATATATATATATATATAATCAATAATGAATAGACGATACCGTTCTGTGGCTAACTAAATGCTTTTATTTGTGCAAGCTTTCGAGATACACTGATCTTTTCTTCTGGCGATGTTACATTGAATAAAGAATAAAGCAGGCAAGGGGTTTACTCAAAAACAGTGCATGCTCTAGTCACATTCCAAGATGCACTGTTTTTGAGTAAACCCCTTGCCTGCTTTAATCAATGTAACATCGCCGGAAGAAGAGATCAGTGTATCTCGAAAGCTCGCACAAATAAAAGCATTTTGTTAGCCACAGAACGGTATTGTCTATTCATTTTTGATTATTAAAGCACGGCTAACACGGTACTGATACCTCTACACATTATATATATATATATATATATATATATTAAGCAGTATTAATCTGTGTATTATATTTATATACAGCTGAACCCCATTATAATGCGGTCCTTGGGGTCCACAGAATGAGACCACAATCACATTATAAAATTTCACTGCGCTAGGACTTACCAGCATCTGCAGCGCTCTCTTCTCAGCTTCGTCAGGCTGGTCCACGTGTGCGGCACTTACGTAGGCTTTCGAGCGCAGAGGAGGGTCACATGACACACACACACCCCTACACCCCTACACCATGTGGGAGTTGAACATAAATATAAATATATTTTATATCATACACATGGAGGAATCGAACCAAGGACCTTTCCTCTGCTAGTATCAATTCCCTATCTGTTATGCCACAGGATTGGTGTGATAATATAGACTCAGTGTGTACAGTGTGTACTGCACTGCATACTATATGTTAAGTGTGTTTTTAGAGTCTGCGACATCACACAAACTATGTGGCTTGCAGGTAGAGAATTAGTACTAGCATATAAAAGGGCCTGGGTTCGAATCCTGCATGATTTGGTATAATTTATAAATGATTATAAATAATAACACACACTGTATATAGAGTATAACACACACACACACACCAGGTTAATAATCAAGTCACAGTGCACTCTTTGCCAAAGAATAGTGAATACTCACCATGATTTATGATGGGCAGGAAGGACTCTGGTACGTGATGTGCCGCATGTGCTGAATACCCAGCCTTCCTGCCATCCTGATATCCTGATCAGACACCTAATGCACTTGACAACTACCCCAGTCATTGTATGAAAAGTAGTAGCAGCAGCACAGACCAGACTCGGAGTAGGATTCCATCTGTTCCATCTGGTCAGAGAGGGTGAGAGACGTTTATTTATTTATTTATAAAATGTTTTACCAGGAAGGGATACATTGAGAGTTACCTCTCGTTTTCAAGTATGTCCTGGGCATAGAGTTACAATAACAAAAAATACATGGTTACAAGTACATAGTTACATAAGTGAACAGGGGTATACATTATATACAAGACATTGCATGCACAGTATGTTATAGGCATATGTAACAGTTACAGACCAGGTTAAAATGTGAGACAGCTTTAGTTTTGAAAGAACTTGGACTGGTGGTGGATGTGAGAGTCTCCAGTAGGTTGTTCCAGTTTTGGGATGCATGGTAAGAGATGGAGGAGCGGCCGGATACTTTGTTAAACCTTGAGACCATGAACAGTCTTTTGGAGTCAGATCTCAGATGATAAGTGCTGCATGTGGTAGGGGTGAGGAGCATGTTCAGGTAGCTGGGTAGCTTGCACAGAAAGTATTTGAAGGCAAGACAGGAAAGGTGAACTTTGCGCCTAGACTCAACTGATGAACAATCTAGTTCTTTGAGCATTTCGCAGTGATGTGTGTTGTAGTTGCATATCGATTCATAGGTTCTAAACCCAATGTAATCAATCATGTGTAGCCATGCTGTAAAATGGTCTGCAGTTATCCCTCCTGCTGGCAGTAAGGCCTGGTAAGTTACAGGGATGCCAGCAGTAATCATGGAGGTTTGCCCTCACACCCTGGTGAGGTGCCCTATGTGTGGATGGGAGTAGCTACATACTCTGAGTCCACCGTTAGTGACATCAGAGATGTGCCTGCCTCCTGAGAGATATAAGGCACAGCACTGCTCAAAGTTAGTGCGTTGGATAAGGAGTGTTGAGCTGTGTTGAGACCTGGGGAAAGAGGTTCACTAGTGCTGTAACTAGTGGCCCCATTCTATATCATTCAGCATCAAGCTGTCAACGCCATACTGTGTCCAGGGACCTGGCACAGGGGTAATCTCCCTGAGGGGAGAGGGGATCCCACTCCATTGGGAGGGTGTACCTTTGAAGGGATCACACGGCGAGATGTGCGGCTGAGTAAATCGCTGCAAGGGGCAGCTAGCCCATACCAAGCAACAATAAAGAATGACCTTGAATAAAGACACTTCACTGTGTGAGTCTGGAATTACTCAGCAGGGGAAGGCACCACCAAGAAGGAGTTCCTCATCACAACCATCTCCTTGCGGATGCAGAGATCCTGATGAGGTGGAGGCGCTGCACTGGATATAGGTAGGACTCATGCACACTACCTCAGCTGCCTGTCTGGGTTGACATTCCCCAAACAACATCATGCGGGAGACTCAGGAGTCCTGTTGCCAACAGGTGCACCACCAGACACGACCATGTAATGGGGACTGGTTAGACCACAGGGGCCAATGTGAGATTGGGTGGGTCAGGCCAGGCCAAAAAATCCGTTGCATTTGGAGGCGCTGCTGAGATAACTGTCAACAGGACAGGCTTTTGCTAGGCACACTAGGAAACAGGGAGAGTGTATGCTGCCACTTTGTGCTGTGTTGGGACGGAGCCTAGGGGTAGTCAGGGGGCTGATGGAGTATTGTCAGCTAGCAGGGACGATCTAGAGGCCTGAGAGGAGTTGGAGGTTTGGAGAGGGGCTATAGCTGTCCTAGTCACCTTGAGGCAGTGCTAGTGGTAGGATGCCTGAAGGGATAGCCTGTTAACGAGGTCAGGAATTCTGGACAGGGTCTGCGCAAGGCTAGCCAACAGTAGGTAGACACCCAAGTACTGCATTGAAGAGTCAGAGTAATCTAGCCCATTCCAGACCACTTACTGAGGGGAGCACAGACTGGGAGGAAGGAGATACAGCAGACACAGAAAGAGTGAGCCTAGCCTGAGGTAGTGCAAACACGAGTCCAGCCTACATTAGGTACACAAGGTGGTGCATCAAGGCAATCTTTATTGTACCGGTATGGCAGCTGCCCCGCAGAGAGGAGCTCCATGTACAATCACAGTAGATACAGCAACCAAATGGCGACCGCAAGAATGGAGGATCCGCACGGTGCGGAAAGTCCAAAATGGCGGACGGAGGCAGATGGAGGGAGCGCATGTAGTGTGCGTTCTGCTGAAGAGCAAGCTACTGATGTGACTTTGGCAAGCCTGTTGTGGAGTGGTGCGAAAGCTGTGGCCGCGCCATTTTGGTCCTGCCTAGGACCTAGGGGTACTGCCCCTGAGGATACGGAGGAGGACATTACCGTGATATGTGGAGAATATGATGATCGTGCTTGTCAGTCGACATACAAATAATTAAACGCTACCTCAAACTTCAAAGAGACTGACAGTGCAAACCAAAATAGCGGCTCCCGCTTCCCTGGGAGACCGCGTGGAGCAAGTGCAGAAAATTCTGCAAATGCGGGACTTGCAGAAAGTTGGCCACAAGTGGCGCCAACAGGAAAACCCCACCCTGATGGGGGGTATGGCGCGAAAGCTGCAGCTGCGCCCTTATGGACAATGACTAACTCAGCCCCAGAGCTGGGTCACCCGATCAACCTGTGGGACCTCCCCCTAATCTCAACCAGGGGGAGTGGTTTCCAATTATGCCCAGTGGGAACAGATTCAGCTGACCGAGGAGCTGGTGAGCCGGCCGCGCCCTTACAGAAAGTAGTTCCTGTAATTAGTGCTGCCGGTGGAGGAAAAGACAAAGAGTCTGAGAGAATTTGGCCGGGGATGGCGCCAAATAAGGAGTGGTGCTCGGGGGGTGGTGGCGCGAAACCTGAAGCCAGGACTGTGAAAAGTACAGCACTAATCCTATAAAATTGTGGGACCCTCCCCTAATCTCCACTAGTGGGGGTGGTTTCCAGCTTTGTCAGATGAGGGTGGAGCTAATCAAGGGAGTGGTTGGCAAATCAACCCCTGCTTGTCAGTCACGAGGAGCCAGTACGCTGAACACACCACTGCTGCGAGTACCTCCTACCGTGACTATGGCCTGTAAGCAGGAAGAGAATGCTATGGTGTCTACCCAACCCTACTCGGCACCAGGAGGCTTCCTGGTGATTCGGGTGGCGGGCACTGAGACAGTGGCGTGCCTCTGCTTACAGTGCAGACTACCTGGTGGCGCCGTGGGTACAGCTGCACGCTGCCCGCAATGTGGTCTCCAGTACTTGTGGCCTATGCCTACGTTTGTGCCCATCCAGGCTGTCGAAGCAGTGGGAGACGCGGCTATGCTGTCGGCCGAGCTCCCCGGCGCGCTATGGAGGGAAGCTGTGGATCCCAGAGAATGGGGATCGGGGCTGGTTGCCAAAACTGAGCCCGAGGAGAAAGAAACTATCGGCTGGTGTGCCGGCCGAGAACCTAAGCGGCGGTCACCCCGGGGGGTGCCCCCAAGCAAGGTAGAAATGGATTCCTCTGATGAGGAACCCGTGGCGTCGTCCGGTGTGGTGACCCGGCAACCAACAAACTCCTGTGGCGGTAATGGGAGAAAAGTGCCACTTACCGGGACTGTCGGTGAGAAGAACCGGGTGTCACCAGTGCCGCGGAAGACCGAGAGACGGAGTCCCCCGGTTCTGGGGACCGGCGGTTCCAGTGGTGAGGGTCGATCCACACCAACTTCCAGGAGCGGTAAGAGCAGTCCTTGTTCCTACCAGGCTCCGAAGGCGACATCGTCGGAGGAAGGGCGGTACCCGGCCCAGGCGGTGCGGCCGAGAACAGCGGAGCTGCCGGATGTCATATTGGAGGAAGAGGTCCCGCTTGGGGACCCATCCCAAGATGGCAGAGCATCCAGTTCCGTCGATGACGACATTTCCGGCAGGCGTGGCAGAACAACCGTAGAGATGACTGCACCTCCCCAATCGGGCAGTGCTTCCCGATCGCCCGGTCCTAAGAAGAGCTGGCAGGCATTGAGAAAGGAGAGCAGTGAGACCCGACCATCGGAGAGCCATTGCGGTAACTCTGGACAATGCAGTGGTAGAGAGCGGGTCGGATCCCCGCAGATACCCACCGTCCGCCCTTATGCCCAACCCCCTGCCTTAGCTAAAGCCCCAGTCCCGGTCACGTTTTCCCATGGGTCCTCTTCAAGTTTGGGAATGTCTGGAGGGTCCCAGGGTACCTCCGAAGAACGGACTGGGGAGAGACTGGAAAGTTTCACTTCTGATGATGGGTCGGTGGGTGGAGGGTATTCGCGGGAAGTGTCCGTCTCCAGAGATTGCCCTAGTGTAGTAAGCGTGACTCTCCCGAATAGGCCCAAGCGGGTGGGGCGGCCTAATTCCTGATCTACCGGGACATCTGGGGTGTCTTCCTGGGGGATCCAGAGGAGGGGGATTCGATAGAGTCTGCCCCAGAAGAGATTAGGGAGACCTGGTGGTGGGCCCCTTATTTGAGGGTTACGAGGTGTGGTTAGACCGCAATCGGTTCCTGCTAGAGAAGGAGGGTGTAGTTGACTATTGGTGGGCCCGGGGGAAGTTCACTGAAGAAGAGCGAAAAAGGGAGATGCAGGAACGGTGGTACCAGATCCATCATGATATCATAGAGCCCATGGGTTCCAGTAGATTGACGGATCCTGTAGAACCAGATGAACCCCTATCATGGGTGCTACCAGGAAAAGCGGGCAACACAAGGTTGATCTGGGCCAGTAGGGCGGAGAGGGCCATTATAACAAAAAATAAGAATTCACATGGCCTCGAATATCCTTATGTTCCTGAACCCCTCATGCAGGAGATTGAGGATAACAGGCACAGGTGGCTGCGGGAAACAATTGAACATTACATGGTGAACAAGGGTGGTGCCATTACTGGGCGCAAGGCAGAAGAAAGAATTGCGCAACTCATGCGAGTATGGAGTATAGGGCGGAGCATTTATATGCAGAAAGCCGTATATAGACCAGAGAGTGGGTTACCGCGTGAATATAGCATAATGGTCCTGGATATGGGGGGTCGGGAAGTTAAGAAACCCGATCCTCGTCACTACTATTAGGAGGCACAGGACAGCTGTTGCGCGAGTTAGTGCCTGCTGGTCAGGGCGTGCTTTGTGTGATACCATTACGGTGAATTAATAATGTTGTACTAATTATGTTACATTTTACAGCGATTCCCGGAGAAGGTACACAAATTTAGGTCCCAGACGGGTCGTTGGGATTCACCAGGGGGAGAATTTAGCCATGCTGTAAAATGGTCTGCAGTTATCCCTCCTGCTGGCAGTAAGGCCTAGTAAGTTACAGGGATGCCAGCAGTAATCATGGAGGTTTGCCCTCACACCCTGGTGAGGTGCCCTTTGTGTGGATGGGAGTGGCTACATACTCTGAGTCCACCATTAGTGACATCAGAGATGTGCCTGCCTCCTCAGAGATATAAGGCACAGCACTGCTCAAAGTTAGTGTGTTGGATAAGGAGCAGGTCTGCGTTGAGACCTGGGGAAAGAGGTTCACTAGTGCTGTAACTAGTTTCCCCATTCTATATCATTCAGCATCAAGCTGTGAACACCATACTGTGTCCAGGGACCTGGCACAGGGGTAATCTCCCTGAGGGGAGAGGGGATCCCACTCCATTGGGAGGGTGTACCTTTGAAGGTATCACACGGCGAGATGTGCGGCTGAGTAAATCGCTGCAAGGGGCAGCTAGCCCATACCAAGCAACAATAAAGAATGACCTTGAATAAAGACACTTCACTGTGTGAGTCTGGAATTACTCAGCAGGGGAAGGCACCACCAAGAAGGAGTTCCTCATCACAACCATCTCCTTGCGGATGCAGAGATCCTGATGAGGTGGAGGCGCTGCACTGGATATAGGTAGGACTCACACACACTACCTCAGCTGCCTGTCTGGGTTGACATTCCCCAAACAACATCATGCGGGAGACTCAGGAGTCCTGTTGCCAACAGGTGCACCACCAGACACGACCATGTAATGGGGACTGGTTAGACCACAGGGGCCAATGTGAGATTGGGTGGGTCAGGCCAGGCCAGAAAATCCGTTACACATGATTGATGATTCAGATGTGAGACTCCAACATAATAACATGATTTAGGATTTTGAGTCTATTGCCTAATTGTATGTGACAGAGAGTGTGTTTAAAACAGGGGCTCAGGGGCCAGTCAGGGCCATTCATATATATATATATATATATATATATATATATATATATATATATATATATATATAATTAGGGCTGAGATGTAAGGATGAGCAGACGAGTGAATAAGAATTTCTGTGCAGTCTTGCCCAATCTCACTATTGCACTTTAAATCAGGGGCGCTCAACCGCAGTCCCCAAGAACCCACAATAGGTCACATTTTCAGGAAATCCCTGCTTCAGCACAGGTGGCTCAATCCGTCTTCGATGGATCCAGTGATTGAGCCACCTGTGCTGAAGCTGGCATATCATTAAAACCTGACATGCTGGGGGTCTTTTGGACTGGAGCTGAGCACCCCTTATTTAATGAATAACCCCCATTTTTTTTTTTTTTAACATTTATTTTTTTTATGAATGTATTTTTTAGCCAACACCTCCAATTTTGGAAGTGCTGTCCATAGAATTTAAAAGCATCACAAATCTATTTTCCTTAAAAAATGTAATTTCAATCTGCTGCATTCAATCTTACATATCCCCCCCCCTCCCCTAAAATCTAGATATAATATGAAAATATTACTTAGTTTCCTGGTTTGGTCAAATAACAGTTATAAAAATTTAACTAGACCTAGAGCTAGACCTGACAACCTCATTTTATCCCCCAAAAGTTCAGCAAGCAGAAGTTCAGGAAAGTGAATCAATATTGTATATTTTGTAGGCATTCGTAATCCCCATACTCACAACAATCTTTAAATGTAAAATCCTTCAAATCTCAAAACATATATTTTTCAAATCAAAAATAGTTGCAAACCTTCTCTTCAAATATCCCAGTTTATTTATCTGTAGCACACGTTGCAGCAATGCTGGAATAGAAACACTCATTCTGGACAAACATCGGGTTCAAATTGAACAGACCTTGACTGACCTTGATAAATTATTTGCTCTTCCCGGGTTATCCAATACATCTTTGATATATTGTTTTCCATCAATACTATTGACCCCGGCTACTTGTTTCTTATATTTTATCTATGGAACTTTGTCTAGAAGCTACAGAAGTAGCAAGTCTCGCTGTTCCGGAGACGCAGTCAAAGATAGCAAAAGCCTGCAACGCCAGGAACAGTGTCTGTCGCGATCGCGCTGCAGGGGATCCATGCTACCAAATGGGACCCCCCACCACATTAATCATCTAGTGACCGCGACACGTTAAATGTATATATTAATATATATGCTCATAGATTTGATGTCAAATCATACACAATAAAAAAGAAGATTGAAGCCTCTTTAATTTAGTAGATATGGGGTGCTCAACTCCAGTCCTCAACCTTCCCCCCCCCCTCCTATCAACAGGTCAGGTTTTCAGGATATCCCTGCTTCCGCTCAGGTGGCTCAATCAGTCCCTGCTTCAGCACAGGCAGCTCAATCAGAGGCTCAGTCTTTGACTGAGCCACTGATTGAGTCACCTGTGCTGAAGCTGGGATATCCTGAAAACCTGACCTGTTGAGGGGGGCATGAGGACTCCTGTAATTGATCCTGGAATGAGATTTGTCGAAATGATTGATTAACTAAAACGTTTTGGGAAACCTATGAATTGACAACATATCTATAAGGCGTTGATTAGTCCGAGTGCGCTGCAGTAACACAGTTGTTTTCTGCAGTGTCTCTGGGATGTTTCACGTTGATAAATCGGAGAGCTCCCGCCCCCTGCGCGGATCCTCGGGTCAGTGTTTCCCTCTCCACTTCTTGTAAGATTGTAAGATCCTTGGAGTGGAGACCTCCTGACCTGTATTATTTTGCGTAAAATGCTGATAATCTGTTCCAGTGGCTTGTCACTGTCCTTCAGCACAATGTACCGCAGCAGAACAAGGAGACGGGTGACAAATACATGGTAATAAGTAAGGATGTGGGGCTGCTTTTAGCTGGTTGTGTTCATGTTTTGCAGGCAGGAAATATTGATATATGATGTTAATCAGTGAGCAATTCTGTAATAACACACTAGGAAGAGCCTTAATACAATATATGCAGGATATACATACAGATATATAAAACAGATCATAAACATTAGGCATTACACGATTACAGAGACGCCAACTCTGAGGACATCAGGAATCATTAGGTTTTGTGATCCGGAACAAAGATTTCAGGCAGCCTAATCCAAAACAGGTTTTCAAGACAGCTCAGCGCTGCCAGTCTGCAGGTAGGAATGATTGGATAACGAGCTCTGCTTGTTGATTGTTTATGGGGCTTGGCTGTGCACTACTTAAACCAGCTGCTGCCTAGAGGCAACAGCAGTGCGACTGTGTGCTGAATTCTTGCCTTGCAGTGTTCATTGATCTTGCGCTGACACTGGTTGGGTCCAGATCCAGTATACAGTAGCACCTGCTTCTGTCCTGTTCCAATCCAACTTCTGCTACGGTATTGTACCTGCTGCCATTCTGTTGCAGTCTAGTACCGGCTCTGGTATTGAACCTTGGATGTGGTCTCAACATGGGCAAATTGTCCTAATCTAGAACTGTACAGGCATTATTGCACCTGCTGGAGTGTTAGACCTGCACCTTTTTGCATTAGCCCCGCTCTTTGTTACATGCGGCTTAGGCTGCATCCACGCTGGCGCTGAGCACGCTTGGCGCTTGACGCGTTTACCTCTTTATATGTATGTATGTATGTCTTTATTTATATAGCGCCATTAATGTACATAGCGCTTCACAGTAATACATGTGACAATAACACGTGACAATCATATAAATAACAAATAATACAATTAACAGATCATGGGAAGTACTTCAGACATAAAAGTAACATTTCAGTACAGGAGTCCCTGCTCCGAAGAGCTTACAATCTTATTGGTACAGTAGAGGCAACGTTTATTCTAACATTTGCCGTAAACTAGCCGGGTTACATTCTGGGTATATGCTGGGTATGTGCTGGGTATGTTCTGGGCTAGTTTGAGGCACGTTTAAGGCATTTCTGCATTGACTAACGACCCATAGGATTAACACAGCAGGGATCCCTGGCAGTCCAATTCAGTTTGAATGGGACTGCCAGGGACCCCCGCTGTTAATCTGATAGGCCATTAATCAATGCAGAAATGCTGGGGCTAGTTTAAGGAAAGTTTAAGGCATGTATTCAGAATGTACCTGGGTGTTTCCTGGGTTTTTTGGGGAATTGCCACTGGTTTTTGTTCGAATAAGAGTTGCCTCTACAGTAGGTAGGATGAATGTACAGGGACAGTAGGAGGGCATTCTGGTAAGTGCGTCTGCAAGGGGCCAAGCTTTATGTGCCATTTGTATAGTATTAGCCACTGTGCTATCATATGCTTCTTTAAGCAAGTGTGTCTTAAGGTGGGTCTTAAAGGTGGATAGAGAGGGTGCTAGTCGGGTATTGAGGGGAAGGGCATTCTAAAGGTGTGGGGCAGTCAGTGAGGAAGGTCTAAGGCGGGAGAGGGCTTTAGATACAAAGGGAGAAAGAAGACATCCTTGAGCAGAATGCAAGAGTCAGGATGGTGCATAGCTAGAAATTAGGGCTGAGATGTAGGGAGGGGCAGAAGAGTGTAAAGCTTTAAAAGCGAGGAGGAGAATTGAGTGTGTAATACAGGATTTGATAGGAAGCCAAGAGAGGGATTTCAGCAGGGGAGACGCTGAGACAGATATAGGAAAGAGTAGAGTGATTCAGGCAGGAGAGTTTAGGATAGATTATAGGGGAGACAGGTGAGAGGCAGGAAGGCTGGACAGCAGGAGGTTATAGTAATCAAGACGGGAGAGAATGAGGGCCTGAGTCAGAGTTTAAGCAGTTGAGCAACAGAGGAAAGGGCGTATCTTTGTAATATTGCGGAGGAAAAAGTGGCGGTTTTAGATACGTTTTGAATGTGAGGAGTATGTGAGAGGAGCCGTGTGTGACCCCCAGGCAGCGTGCTTGGGCTACTGGGTGAATGATGGTACTTCCAACAGTAATGTGGAAGGAGGTAGTAGGGCCAGGTTTGGGAGGAAGTATGAGGAGCTCTGTAAATTTTGCCATGTTAAGTTTAAGTCGGCAGAAGGTCATCCAGGATGATATTGCAGAGAGACATTCAGAAACTTTGGTTTGTGCAGCAGGTGTGAGGTCAGGGGTTGAAAAGTAAATTTGTGTGTCATCACCATAGAGGTGATATTTAAACCCTTGAGATGTGATCAGGTCACCTAGAGAAAGTCCGTACAGATTAAAGAGAAACAGTCCCAGGACAGAACCCTGCGGCACCCACACTGAGAGATCGATAGAGGAGGAGGAGGTGTTAGCAGAAGAGACACTGAAAGTATGATGGGAGAGGTAAGAGGTGATCTAGGATAAGGCTTTGTTACGAATACCAAGAGTAAGGTGAATGTGGCCTCGCAGTCCTGTCCTGTTTGTGGCGAGCACTTGTTACAAATAGTCCTTTACACTGGCGACACATTTAATTGCACTGCGGCCAGATCCGCAAGCCGGGAGATTTCCCGGCTTGCTAGTGGCCGCCCCTCGGCGTGCCGCGCGTCATAGACGCGCGGTCACGCGTCTTCGGGAGCGTGCGCCCCCTGCACGCACGTCCAGGGGCTCCCCGAGGGAGCCCTGGTGTCCCGCGATCGCGGGACAGCGGCAGGGGGTTCCGGGGGACCCGGCGGACCCGGCAGCGGGAGGGAGAGCGCCCCGATCGGAGGGCGCTCTTCCGCTGCTTCGGCGCGCGCCCGTCACACTCGGGCGCGCGCCAGGCTACTGCTGCGGCACAGAACGGGCAAATGCTCGAATAAACTGTGCCGCAGCAGTACCTAAGAACCAAATCTATTTTATACAAACCATGTCTTACATGGTGGTTAGGGACTCTGATCAGGCTTGGCCAGCTGTCTGCCCTGCACTATATCATCTTTATCAGGATCAACAATCAGGAGCAGCTTCCGTAGTAGAATTCATATTACATACTTCCAGCACTATTTAGATGAAGGTGAAATAAAATGTACCCATGTTGAGGTTATATCAGAGCTAGATGTCTTTATTTCCCTGTGCATTCAGCTTAATAATTGACCAACAGAGCTCCACCAGGAGAACAACTTGCATCTCCAACAACACTCAAAAATTCAGAGTCTTCTACCTGCCCAAGGTATACTGAACTCATGCAGCTTGGTAGTACTCTGGATCATCTTACTACTGAGGAAAAGTCACGCTGCCATACGTTCCAGAACGTACCATGGTATATTCCTGATTAGCATGCCGTGTTTCAGAGACCATTGCCGTCATTGTTGGCCGGAAAGTATTATCTGGTCCTGTGTCTAATGAAACTACAGGTCTTCAAGTCAGCACTATTAGTGGATATTCTGAAACTCTACAAGCAGCATTCAGTTCAATGTTGACCTTTGCTCTTAGTACTGGCCTCGCTCCTGACTGCAGTGTTTGTCTTGGGAGTTTATTTTGCTCTGGACATTTTCCAGTCACACTCTGGTCAAGTATCTGCTCTGCTAATCCTCGTGTTCCAGTCCTGCTGTAGTATTGCTCCTGTTCTGGTTCAGCACCTACTCTGGTATTGCTCCTGTGTTGCACCAGCTCTGGTCCAGCACCTTCAGTCCTGTGCCTTCTCTGGTCCAGCACCTTCAGTCCTGAGGCTTCTCTGGTCCAACACCTTCAGTCCTGAGCCTTCTCTGGTCCAGCACCTTCAGTCCTGAGCCTTCTCTGGTCCAATACCTTCAGTCCTGAGCCTTCTCTGGTCCAGCACCTTCAGTCCTGTGCCTTCTCTGGTCCAGCACCTTCAGTCCTGAGGCTTCTCTGGTCCAACACCTTCAGTCCTGTGCCTTCTCTGGTCCAGCACCTTGGGCCCTATGCCTACTCAGGTCCAGCACCTTCAGTCTTGTGCCTATTCTGGTCCAGCACCTTCAGCCCTGTGCTTACTCTGGTCCAGCACCTTAGGCCTCGTGCCTATTTCAGTATTACATTTTGCCCTCACTTACCTCTCTCAAACAAAGAACACTACGTAACCTTGTTCTGACTGGTCCCTACAGGGCACCATCACAGGGTTTATTTCATTCAACATTTTATTGTTGATCTCATTCACTTACAGTTAATAATAATATACCTTACACATTTTTACACAGCATAGTGCCATATATATATAGAATGCCAGTCTACAGTAATTTGCCACATCAGTAGCGAATCATTAAATTATTGTAAAATAAATATTGCTTTATTTACAAGATATCACATGTTCATTATGTTTGTAAACAATTGTCTTTCATGTTTTATTTCATGTCCCTGTACAGAAAATCTCATGGTTACTAAGAGTTTTGTGTGTAAATAAACTGTGAAGGTACATTGTTCAGACTGAAAGGAATCTCGATGCACCTTGTGAGTACTGCACCTTATGAACTTCTGTTCACTGGACTATAAATATCTTGGATTTAATTTCTGTTTAGGTTGGCTGTATATGTACCATTTCTATGCACTCAGCATTTTATAAATGTACTTATTTATACATCACAGTCCAACACATTCATTAAGAGTTGCAAAAGGGCATACTGTATGGTGTCTAATATGTTTTGTTTGTTCTAAAACTTTGTAATGACATGCAAATAGGATCTAACTGTAAAAATAAGGGGATAGTCGGATAACATTTTGCATCAGTCTAGTCAAGACACAGTACACTTGAAGAAGAAACCATTGATGTTTTGAAGCTCTGTACACTATAATTTTATTTATGAAGAACTCTGATATTGGTTCTTTGAAAGCTATCACAACCAACAACTATATGAAAAAGATTTGGGATGGTATAGGCGCTCAAAGTGCTGGTTCAGTTAGATCATTTAAATCATTGAATCACGCAGAAATCGAGACACAGGAATTGAGATAATAATACAGCAAGTGATTGAGGTAAATGAGTAAGAGTCTCAGAAATAAAATACTAAAAGAGCAAATTTACTCTGAAGGTATGAACTAGTGGGCATCAACACACCCCTCAAACCTCATTGGGATAGCCCCTGGAACATATGTAATAATAATAAGACAACATACTACATGCATATATACTCACACTTGTATGTCTCTATCCTGTGTCTCTTTGGTAGGGGTGCTGCCAAATTTGGTAAGGTAAGCGAAGTATAAAATTGGTACGGTGCACAGTCAAAGAGAGTGGGTCAAGTAGAAAAATCAAAATATTATTTTATTAGGTCTACATTAAAAAAATGGAGGTAACGCAACCATCGCGTTAACGCACTTTATCAATTTTTGGAAAGGATGTGACGTCACTCCCTTTGGATGAAGGGGCATGCAGGAGATCAGCACCGAGCAGCCCCCACCTGGCATCCTATCGCGGGAACTAGAGCGAGAAGCGGGGCACGTCAAAGTTCCGACGGACACGACAGAACACAGCCCACACCAAGTCCCGGTCAACTACAGGAAACATCTAACGAAGAGCGAGGGTGGTGAGAAATACTGCGGTGCGTTGATCCTGCTTACACATTTATGTGTTAAATGCCCTATTTTTATGGCACTATTGTAAGTACGTTTTCTATATATTTTTTACATAAAACTTTTTTATACGATTGATCTGTGCTATGTTAGTTTCTCTTTACTCTCAAATGCTGGATTACCTCCTCTGAGCCAATTGATGGGATTCCTGACCACCATATACCTTCAGAGACTCTTCAGCCACAGCTATATTTAATACCCCTGCCTTTTTATATCCACCATCTTGTGAGTAAGCTGTGTATAGAGCCAAGCCTGCAGCAGCATTTTCCCAACACTAAAAATACGTCTGCACTTATTTTGTTTGTATCACTGTCTTTTTGTCCCTATATGCTCCCCCTTTATTGTATGAATAACTTTTTGATTAGGATTACCATTGAGTGCTGTAGTGGCTTATCATGCCCATATTATATGGGTATGATGTACCACTATGCCAATCAATGGGTACAGGGTTGGTATAGTGGGTCCGGGTTGGGTGGTTAGGCCTCCCAAGTGGCTAGTGGGATGGGGTTAACCCCTTAATTACTATAGCGGTTATTAACCGCTATGGTGATTAAGGGGTTAGGGGCCATTCGATTGTTTTATTTAATGTATTCTTTCTGGCAATGGAGGACATGGCCCAGCAGTATGCTGACGAGGACGCCCCTCATTATGGCAGAGGTAAGTAGAACGGTTTTTATTTACTTTATTTATGCTGGCTGCATAATGTTTTATTTAATAATGGGCAAATTAGCTATTATCCATATCTGGACAATACAGCTCAACCCCATTATAGCGTGGCTCCCAATTTAGAACATCTCCAAGATTTTTTTTTTTTTTAAACATGCAATGCTAGTGGAGTTTGTACACTGCAGGCTAGCTCATTGAAAGGTCTAATCTGCAATACTCAAATTAATTAACATGTTAATGACATGTCTGTGTTAAGGGAATGGAGGGGAGTAGTGCCTTACATGTTCTTAGTCACCAAGATTCTATGCTATGCTAGTTACTTTATAAAGAAAGCTTCCCTCACATTACAATTTTGAGCTAGAGTATTAGGGAATAGCAAAATGGTTTTATAAACAGATTCACCAGTTTCTTCATTCTGTGATGAGCTTTATCGCTCTTCAAATACTTAGAGCAACCATTGAATATAAAGTGTCTGTGCCTGTTTGGTGTCAGATTCTGATAGGTTCATAATGAACTAGCACTGGACAAATACCAAAAAGGAGAACCATACATAAACACCAATATTTATATCAACATTACTCCAGGTTAATATTTCACATTTTTAGAAATTCATGTGCAAATTAACTTCTCCCCCTCCCAAAGTGGGCTGGGAGCCATGGTGACTAATTTCTGCTCCGCAGTTTGCTATAGAAAATGATCACTTGTCCACTATGTGCCACTCTATACATATTAGTGAGTTTCTGGGCTTAATCTGTTAGGGTCTTCACTTTATACTACTGATGTGCTTTTTAATTTAACCCCAATGCTGCCCCAATTTTGCTTATAAAAACACAATTTTCCTTCCTCTTTTAAGGAGTCCATCCTCATGCTTTTTGTAACACCACCCCCACCCCTCCAGTAATATTGTTTAGAAGTTGTTGTTAAAAAAATATTCAGTACTTTAAAAAAAAACACAAGACGCTGTACGTACATGAGTGTATCTTTAGTGTGTGCAATTGATGAACAATGTATCGTCTGCAATGTGTTGCTATTCTGCATTATAGTGAGGGTCACCCAGGTAACAAGTATAATGTGATCACACAACTTAGATAGCCCTGGGGCACGCGGGGTAAGGTTTTGCAGTGACAGGTGTCACAGACAGAACACCAACACCTTACACTTCTCAACTCTATCACACGCACAGCACAAGGCTCATTGACTAATGAAGTTGACTGTAAATGCATATTTATTGCATGGGAATGATGCCGGGGGTCTCCGGGGGTGATATTAATGGATATCAGCTCCGGAGACTCCCGGCATCAATCCGATGCAGGAAAAATGCTTTTTTTTTCTGTCACCTCTCGCCGCTTATCGGCAGCTTCTCACCACCTTCCTGCCAACTTTTCCTGGCGTGAGGATTTTGTCAGAAAATCTCCATTCTAGAGCCGTGATTGGCCTCAATAACCTAATCGCGGCTACTAAAATTGGACGAGTTTCAGAACCTGCGGAAAAGTCGCTTATAGGCTTTTTTTTTTTTTAAGGAATTTTTTGGGGCGATTTAGTCTTTTATCGCCCACTTATCAACGCTTACTGAATCGGAGTAGGTATTTTGGGCGATAAGTGCTCGATAAGTGACTTATGATCGCTTAGTGCATAGGCCCCATAGTCGGGATGAATTCTTCTGTCAGTAGCTATGTAATATTACATGGGTTTTGTTTAAGTATTTATATATCTCTGTACATAAATCTTCAGTGTATAAAATAACATTATTTATATACAATACAGATGTAGTAAGATTTACTGTCTCCAGCACCGCGAGCCAACAAGCGACAGTCTGCAGCGCCGGAGAAAGTGTCTGCTGCAGGCGGGGTGTGCTTCTGAGGGGGGCTCCCGCAGTGTTAATCCTGCAGTGGTGTGACAGAAGACAGTAAGTATTACTACATCTGTACTTAAGTTTGAGCTTTTAAATAAAACGGCATGAGATACGCAGGGTTACAGTGATCCGTACCAGATTCTACATACATAACACTCGTACATTCTGTAGGAATAGGGGCGATGATCCCAAAATAAATGCTAAACAACCACGACAAAGTAATACCCCATAAATGTGGCGCAAGGAACCCTCACAGGATTTGGGACCACTTAAAAAGCATAACCATATATTCATCTACAGCAAAACAAATAAAAACATTGACGCATGAAAAGCAGCCATAGTAAGCAGTGAATAGGATGAAAGAGAAAACAGCCCTACCCCCTATAATAAACCTATAAGAAAAGTATGAGATATACATTTGTAGAGTGAATACCTGCAGTGGGAAGGGGAGCAAATCCACGAAGATTGGTAACCCAGGCACCAGAAAACAATATAATAAAGTACAAACAGGATATCAGTCCATGCATAAAACATCAACCATACTTGTAAGATTTAAAACTAAGGTCACAAAATCAAACCAATACAAACATTCCATGGCTGGGAGGAAAAGACGTCAATCAGTATGGATTCAGCATCCTCCTTACACGTGCTGCTTTGCTCAATCCAGGCCATGCTGAGCTCTGCGTCAAAGGTTCAGCATCCAATACATACTGTACTGTATATCAAAATCATTGACATAATCGAGTTTCCTCACACTGATTTATGGACCACATGAGAGTGACATGACCATTCTTTTTGTGTAACAATCCTAATATAGAAAATCGGTACAGGGTCTTGTAATATACTGTAGTTATGAAAAATGGCAAATCCACTTCAGTGAGCCGAATCAGAGCTGAATTATGCACAAAATATAGCCATAGTCAGTGATGGGCAATCATGTTTGCTGAATTGTGCACCTTCTAATCAATTTATTAATGGAATGTGAGTTTCTATGTCTATTATTCAGTTTGGTAGAGATTTCTGGTGGCATCTTGTCAATATTAAGTCAGACCTCAAATGAGGACCACACCAAACATTTAAGCATTTAATGTCAGTTATCATATAACTGGATTTGTTACTCCATATAAATATATAAAACTTCCCTAAGTAACTTCAGCGTTGTGCTTATTGTTCTAAGTATCTTTGGGGGGTTTATAGGTAGGTGCTCTGGAGTGGACACCACAATGTTTTGATTGCATACATCAGGGTTTCTCAACTCCAGTCCACCCCCCAACAGATCAGGTCTTCAGGATATCCCTGTTTCAGCACAGGTGGCTCAATCAGTACCTCAGTCTTTGACTGAGCCACTGATTGAGCCACCTGTGCTGAAACAGGGATATCCTTAAATCCCGACCTGTTTGACCCTGGAGGCCTGGCATTGGCCATTCTTGTATTAGTGCCTATATTTACACTAGTTATACACCCAAAAGAGTAGAGATGGGTCAATATGATGTAAGAATTTGGATCCGCTGCGCATCGGCCATTTTTTTTTGGTCTGGGGATTTCAGCGGATCAATGTCAAAAAGGGCTATTCGCATTTCGCAGATTTTTTGTTATTATTATCAGCAAGACAATCCGCAAACTCCGCATCCGCGGACTCGGCATCCACGGACTCCGCATCCACGGATTCTGCATCCAAGGACTCCTCATCCACGGACTCCGCATCCACGGACTCTGCATCCACAGACTCTGCATCCACAGACTCTGCATCCACAGACTCTGCATCCACAGACTCCGCATCCACGGACTCCGCATCCACGGACTCCGCATCCACAGATTCCTCATCCACGGACTCCTCATCCACGGACTCCTCATCCACGGACTCCGCATCCACGGACTCTGCATCCACAGACTCCGCATCCACGGACTCCGCATCCACGGACTCTGCAACCCGTGGATGGATTTGTAGATGCCAATCCATGGATCCAGCAATCCGTTGTTGGATTTTGATGAATCCGCGCGGATTGAAACCACCCAAATCCGTTTGCGGATTTTACACTGAGAAACGGATTTTAGGGGTAAAATCAGCGAAAATCCAGGAAACGTATTTGGGCAGATTCGCCCATATCTACTAAGGAGTGCACTGTAATGTAGTCCAGGTAAAAAGCTACACTGTTCTTCAATAGAAAAACATAACTATAAAAGAGGAATACTAATATTTGGTATTACTGTAAAATACTTTCCCAATCCCCCTTCCTCCCTAATCCCTATGCTACTGTATACTGCACTGTATAGGGTTGTGCCATGACTGTTACTGCTGCTCCTGTTAACCGCAGTAACACAGACACTGTAATTGTAGCATGGATTTCTATTCTCTGTAATACTTTATAGGTACAGTAGAGCGTGTTTATTAATTCAGTGGGGTTATATGTCAGTGTTCTTATATTTTCCCTAATATGACATTTTAGCCCGCAGGCATGAGGATTTGCCTATTACACACAGATAATGCAACAGCTTTTCAGAGGTCACAAATCTGTTTGCCCTAAACCTCTACGGTAGAGTATTTTTTCCATTTCAATACAAAATTACCTGTTCTTTCATTATTATAGTGTAGAAATTCCACTGAGCCAAATAATGTGGATAAGACCTTCAGGAGGTGAGATGACTTGTGCAGGATAACTAACTTTATGAAAGATGAACTGCTGCTGCGCACAATATTATCAGCGTTATTCTGCTTCACCCCACTGTTTCATTATAACATGTGGTGCTCCTATAAACGGTGCATTGCTGGTGAGTGTCATTTGGTATTTTTAAGTATGTTCCAAACTTTCGAGTGATACTTGGTTCTTTTTAATGCTGTCTTTGTTTTTACATATTAGGCCGCGTCCAGGGTGATTGCACGAGAGCGAGCTGCGTGATCAAGACAATGTACCTGAATTGTAGCCTCCACACTGCGCGCACGCACATGCGCGCACGTGAGCGTGGGTTGGATGCGTGCCGCGCGATGCCATGCCCACGTGCGCGGTTCAGCCAATGAAACTCACCACGCCCCCCCCGTCGCACAATCTTGCAGGCTGGGAATCGCCCCAGCTACATTCGAGCGTGACGTCACGGCGCTCCAAAGCGCACGCAATCACCCTGAGGGTGGCCTTAAAAGAAATTGGAAAGAATTAGAAAGAACAGCAACATTTGCATCAGCGAAAGAAACGGCAGCTCATACAAAGAGGAGTTGCGGAGTTGTAGAGATGCAGAGTTGCGGCGTTGCAGAGATGCAGAGTTGCGGAGTTGTGGGGATGCAGAGTTGCAGAGATGCAGAATTGCAGAGTTGCGGAGTTGCGGAGTTGCGGAGTTGCGGAGTTGCGGAGTTGCGGAGTTGCGGAGTTGCGGAGTTGCGGAGTTGCGGAGTTGCGGAGTTGCGGAGTTGCAGAGTTGCAGAGTTGCAGAGTTGCAGAGTTGCAGAGTTGCAGAGTTGCAGAGTTGCAGAGTTGCAGAGATCCTCGTATATATAATTTTACCTCCTCTCCCCCTCTTGTTGATTCACAGGATAATATTTTTCAAGTTGTAGTCTCCAAAGTTATTTCGCTTTCCTTTTTACAAGTTTAAAAATATAGGAATTACCTCTTGGAAGATATCTGAACGTCTCCATCTCAAAAAGCCTGCAACAATGCTCTAAATATATATAACTTTCACTGTAACTATAGCTGTACCCTTTCAAACTTCAAAATTCACCTCTATGGCAATTAAACTTTTTAATGTAATAAAAACTGATAGTTAAAGATTTTTGTGCCCTTCTTATATCCATTTTCTGGGGAAATAAAATGGCCACCAAAATGCGGGCCAATAGGAAGCCACAACAGATAACGGCTGACGCCATCTTTAAAAAAACAAGGAAGTAGACTGGCATCACATGAAACTGTACATATCGCGGGACAAAGTGTGTTCCTGGAGCTCCAGGGATCCCCCCGTACACATACAGTAAAAAACAAACAACAAAAGAATACTTTTGGCACCACTTCCGCTTGTTTGGTACTATTTCTTGTTGCATGTCTACATAGAAGATAAAATGAAGATTTTGACATGGTTGCCAACATTCCCCCAAAATTTCCAGAGTTACATATGAGTATCTCAGGTGATCCGAAAAAAATCAGTGTGAGGAAGCTGGATGTTGTTAATGACTTTGATATGCAGTATAAATGGGATGTAGAACCTTTGCTGTTGAGTCCAGCACGGCCTGGTTTTGAATAAGGAAACTAGTTCGCGTATAGAGGACGCTGGATTCATGCTGACGGACTTATTTTTTTAGCCGTTTACTTTTTGTATCGATTTAATATTGTGACCTTAGTTTTCCATCTTTCATCTCCCAAGAATGGCTGGTATCCAGTTGATACTTTATTATATTGTGCTGCCCAAGGTCACCAATGTTAGTGGAATCTCTCTCTCTCTCAACCTACATGGGGGGAGAATGTGCAGCTTCACATGCTTTCCTCCTATTTGGGACACTGCCCAAGACTACATTTTTCTGGGATGGGACTTTTTGCAAGTACAGTATGTTTTTGTAGCAGTTCACCAACACTTTGCCTAATCCTACCTATAATGTAAAATGTAGGACAGAGCAGATGAAGGCCTAGAGAATATGAGATAGGAAGGAGAAGGGATAGTAGATTTTTCCAGCTAGCAAAGCAGGCTGGGAAATGGTTGATATTTAAAGGCATATTTTAATCAGATGTAAATGATAAAGAGTCGCTACTCTGCCACACCATAAATACAAACTTTGACATTCAAGTTGTGCTTCTGTTTTCGTGCCAAATATACATTCTTTCAATTCAAATTAAAACTGAATTGTTGTCTGTAAGAGTTTACCAATCATTTAGAGAATGAGTAATGCACTGGTTTTGAGTTCTTTTGTTCCATTTGCTATAAGGCATAGATTAGATAATGGCAGTAGATCTTCACAGTTGGTGGTTTCTGGAAAAATGTTACATAGTTACATATAGTTACATAGTAGATGAGGTTGAAAAAAGACTTCCGTCCATCAAGTTCAACCTATGCTAAATTTAGACAACAGATGCTTTATCCTATATCTAAACTTATTGATCCAGAGGAAGGCAAACAAAAAACCCCATTAAGGGGAAAAATTAATTCCTTCCTGACTCCAAGAATTGGCAATCGGATTAATCCCTGGATCAACATCCTTCCCATGTATACTTATTTGGTATATCCCTGTATACCTTTCCCATCTAAAAAGATGTCCAACCTTTTTTTGAACAAATCTATTGTATCTGCCATCACAGTCTCCATGGGTAATGAATTCCACATTTTAACTGCCCTTACTGGAAAGAACCCTTTCCTTTGTTGCTGGTGAAATTTTCTTTCCTCCAACCTTAAGGGATGGCCCCGAGTCCTTTGTACTGCCCGTGGGATGAATAGTTCTTTTGAAAGCTCCTTGTATTGTCCCTGAATATATTTGTATATAGTTTTCATATCCCCTCTTAGACGCCTCTTTTCTAATGTAAATAAATCTAATTTAGCTAGCCTCTCCTCATAAGTTAGAATGTCCATCCCCTTTATTAATTTGGTGGCTCTTCTCTGCACTCTCTCTAGTTCCATAATGTCTTTTCTTAGGATTGGTGCCCAAAATTGTACTGTACTCCATATTCAAGGTGTGGTCTTACTAATGCTTTGTAAAGGGGCATAATTATGTTTACTTCCCTTCCATCCATTGCCCGTTTGATGCAAGATAAGATCTTGTTTGCCTTTGCAGCTACTGCATGACATTGGGTACTATTGCTAAGCCTGCTGTCTACAAGCACTCCTAAATCCTTCTCCATCAAGGATTCCCCCAATATATCTCCATTTAATTTGTAAGTCGCCTTTTTATTCTTGTATCCCAAATGCATAACCTTACATTTATCTGTATTAAACCTCATCTGCCATTTACCTGCCCACGTTTCCAATCTCTCCAAGTCCTTCTGAAGAGAAATTACATCCTGCTCTGATTCTATTACCTTACACAATTTAGTATCATCAGCAAAGATGGAGACTTTGCTCTCGATCCCAACCTCAAGGTCATTAATAAACAAGTTAAAAAGCAGGGGTCCCAGTACCGATCCCTGAGGTACTCCACTCACGACTTTAGCCCAACCTGAAAAAGTTCCATTTATGACAACCCTCTGTTGTCTGTCCTTTAACCAGTTTTCAATGCAGGTGCATATATTTTTACTGAGTCCAACTTTCTTTATTTTGTACACCAACCTCTTGTGTGGAACCGTATCAAAAGCCTTTGCAAAATCTAAGTAGACAACATCAACGGCATTACCCTGGTCTAGATTCCTACTTACCTCCTCAAAGAAACAAATAAGGTTAGTTTGGCAAGATCTATCCTTCATAAATCCATGCTGACTATTACTATTAATTTTATTTTCCATTAGGTATTCCTGAATATTATCCCGTATTAAACCTTCAAGTAGTTTCCCTACTATTGAAGTCAGGCTTACAGGTCTGTAATTTCCCGGTTGTGATCTAGCTCCCTTTTTAAATATAGGCACCACAGCTGCTTTACGCCAATCTTGTGGTACCGAGCCTGTGGAAATGGAGTCCTTGAATATTAAATATAATGGTTTTGCTATTACTAAGCTTAACGCCTTGAGAACTCTTGGATGTATGCCATTGGGGCCAGGTGCCTTATTAACTTTAATTTTTTCAAGTCACGTATGAACTTCTTCCTCAGTTAACCAATTTTCCATTATTATGGAGGTTGTGGCTTCCTCCTGCGGCACTACTATTGAACTTGATTCTTCCCTGGTAAACTCAGAGGCAAAGAATTTGTTTAATACCTCTGCTTTTTCCTTATCTCCAATAATTTGCATACCCATCTCACACTGAAAGGGTCCTATATTTTCTTTTCTCATTTTTTTGTTATTAAGGTACTTAAATAATTTTTTAGGGTTGACCTTACTTTCTATTGCAATCCTTTTTTCATTATCCATTTTTGCTAATTTGATTGCCCTTTTGCAATTTTTGTTACATTCCTTATAATTCTGATACGATGTCTCTGTCTCTTCTGACTTAAAGAATCTAAACGCCTTCCTCTTCTTGTCCATTTCCTCCCCTACCTGTTTATTTAGCAACATTGGTTTTGACTTATTTCTTTTATACTTATTACCCAAGGGTATACACTGATAAGTGTGCTTTTCTAACAATGTTTTAAAGACCGCCCATTTATCTTCCACATTTTTCCCTGCAAAAACATCATCCCATTGTATTACTACTAGATTAGACCTAAATTTATTCAAATCTGCCTTTCCAAAGTTGAAGGTCTTTGTTGAACCCAAGTAATCTGTTTTTTTATCATTTATTTCAAATGAGACCATGTTATGATCACTGCTACAAAATGTTCCAGGATTTGAATATTTGTTATTACTTCTACATTGTTTGATATGACCAAATCCAGAACTGCCCCTCTCCTGGTTGGTTCCTCAATAATTTGGGTCATATAATTGTCTTTAAGCACCCCCAAAAACCTGTTCCCTTTTGTTGTAACGCTAATCTCATTGCCCCAGTCTATGTCTGGATAATTAAAATCCCCCATTATGCAAACATGACCCAGTTTTGATGCCTTCTCCATTTGCAAAAGTATTTTAGCTTCCTCAATCTCACAGATATTTGGTGGTTTATAGCATATTCCCACAAACTTTTTCTTTATACTTTTACCTCCACTGCTAATTTCTATCCACAAATTCTCTACATTTTCATCATTCCCTTCATAGACATCATCCCTTATAATAGGTTTTAGATCCGGTTTAACATATAAACATACTCCACCTCCCCTTCTATTTGTTCGATCCTTCTGAAAAAGAGAATAACCCTCTAAATTAACTGTCCAGTCATGAGTTTCATCCCACCATGTTTCAGTAATGCCTATGATATCATACTGCTCACTTGCAGTTATTAATTCAAGCTCCCCCATTTTATCTGTCAGGATTCTTGCATTAGCAAGCATGCATTTCAGGTTTTTTTTCAGCCTGTACTATTATCTTATCTGCTCCTTCCTTTCTGCGCCCACTTTGTTTAGTCTTTAGAAGTTTTCTAGTATTATCTGTATTTACTATGGGTGTCTCACTGCTTGTCAAACTTGTACTTGCCCCCATTCTACCTCCATACCACCTTGTATCCTCATCTATTCCATTTAGTTCATTATCTGTTTCATTCCCCTCCCCCCTCCATCCTAGTTTAAAATCTCCTCCAACCTTTTTAGCATTCTCCCCCCTAGCACAGAAGATCCCTCTTCATTGAGGTGCAATCCGTCCCTAGAATATAGATGGCACCTCTCAGAAAAGGAGACCCAGTGCTCTAAAAACCCAAACCCCTCCTTCCTGCACCACTTTCTTAGCCATGCATTAACCTCCCTGATCTCTGACTGCCTCCCTGCGGTAGCGCATGGCACTGGTAGTATTTCAGAAAATACTACCTTGGAGGACCTTGCCTTAAGCTTTTGACCTAGATCCCTGTAATCATTTTTTAGGACCCTCCATCTTTCTCTAACTTTGTCATTGGTGCCAACGTGTAGCAAGACCGCCGGGTCAATCCCAGACTCCCCCAACAATCTGTCTACCCAATGCGCAATGTGCCGAACCCGAGCACCCGGGAGACAACAACCTGTTCGGTTCATGCGGTCCTGGCAACAGATTGCCCTATCTACCTTCCTAATAATTGAGTCCCCTACCACCACAACCTTTCTTTGTATCTGAGCATCCTGAGTCCCCACTGTGCTGGAGGAACTATTCTCCTGGCTGCTAGAGGAATTAGTCTCCCCCAGCCTTGCCATTTCTGCCCCAACATTCCCAAAATCTTCACTCAACATGGCAAATCTATTGGGATGTGTCAGCTCAGAAACGACCTGCCTCTCACTATTGCCCCTGCTTCCCCTTCTAATTGTCACCCAGCTACCTACCTGCTCCTCACTAACAGCGCCACCATCTGCCCCACTAATCGAAGCAAGGGCCTGCTCAGTGAGCTCTAATTCCCTTTCAAGATTGCCAATGTCCCTCAATATTGCAAGTTGCCTCTTAAGATCAGCAATCTCTGGCTCTAAAGAGACCACTCTCCCACACTTTTCACAGCTTCTCCAAGTGCACATACATTTGGCAAGATGTGCATTGAGTGGCATTTTCAATCCTGCTCATTCTAGCAACTACTGTATGAAGTTTAAAAGTACTAACAGTAAATTGTACTTCAATAACTATACCTTGTTTAACTTCTTCCTTGTTCAAACTGCTTCTGGTTCAAACTGCACACACTTTAAACAACCAGCACTTGAAATCAACCACACATATCAGTCAGTACACGCAATGTCATATTGTATATCCTACTAAGAGAGCATCCTGTCCCCAACTTTTGCTAATTTCTCATGAAAATGGGTAAATAATTGGCTGGTGAATGATGGCAAATGTGGTTAATTCTGCACATACTGTAGTTACAGAACTAGCTGGTTTATTAATCTGCTAAATAAGAAATTGCTTCTCTCTTTACAAATTTGTAAAAAAAATCATGAGAAGTTTAGCAAAGTGAACTTGTTCAGGACTGCACAAGTCTAATTGGCAGCAGCTCCCCTTCCTCATACAATCTCAGGGTTCGAGCTGCGTCAGTAAACGTGACAGAGAATCAGGAAACATTGTGTGGAAAAGACACAAAGCTGGCAATCAAAGGACAAAAATGAAGGTCGGCAACGTCCAAGAGAAACAAAGGGAATTCTAAGATGTTTATATATAGTATATGTTAAGATGTTCTACTACAAATGATCGTCAATTGGCAAAAGTTATTTGACTAAAGAAATTGGGGTATATATTTACTAACAAACATTATCCATAGGATACCTTCCATTCTGGAAGACACATTACAGTCCAATAATTCACGAGAACAGGCTATAAAAGGGCATATTGTTTTAGCGGTGCTACACCATAAGACAGAAGCCAGAAGACACTGTACATCCAATTCCCCTGAATGGTTCATAGTAAAGGCCCATATTTATGAAGTTGTGCTGAAAGGGGTCTTAGGGAATAGCACTTAAACATGGCTTGTGGTGGCACCAACAATATGCTGGGTGAGCTAGGAAGAAAGAGCATTTTATTAACCCCTTTAGTGCCATAATGACATACTGTGTGCATCGTGTGCCACCCCATGGGTCTTTATGACTTATGCTGTTGGTCATTGACCGGTGCTAGTTGTTTAGGGGCTGTATGCGATCAGTGCTCCCCAACGCTAACTTCCCCTTCACACTCAGAAACCCGGAGGGTTCAGGTGTAGGGTGACCATTCGTCCCGGTTTTGCCGGGAGAGTCCCGTTTTTTGCTGGGCTGTCCTGGTTGCCCGTCCGTCCCGGGAATGTCCTGTTTTTTCTCCCTGGTGCGCGGGGGAGTCGGTGACGATACGCGCGGGGGGGGGTGCATGGCGATGTGTGGGTGGAACGAGCAGCGGCGCCAAGGAGGAAGATGCGGCAGCCGGGTTGTATTTTTTCCATGTTAGAATGCCGGGGGGCAGGGCTTTAGAGTGTAGAAGCAGGGGATTGGTTGGAGGTGAGAGGATCTCGGGGCGGGGCTTAGTACTGGGGCCGGATGGAGAGCTGCTTCTCAGTGAGCTGCTTCTGAGTGAGCTGCTTCTGTGTGTGTGTATCCTGTCTGTCTCTGTGTGTGCCATAGGAGGAGAGGAGGGAGAGGTATGAGGAGGGGGAGATATGAGGAGGGGGAGATATGAGGAGGGGGAGATATGAGGAGCTGAGGAGAAGGTATGAGGAGCTGAGGGGAAGGTATGGGGAGGGATGGGGCAGGTTTGAGGAGGGATGGGGAAGGTATGAGGAGGATGGGGAAGGTATGAGGAGGGGAGGGATGGGGAAGGTATGAGAAGGTGAGGGATGGGGAAGGTATGAGAAGGTGAGGGATGGGGAAGGTATGAGGAGGGGAGGGAAGGTAAGGTATGAGGGAGATATAAGGAGGGGGAGATATGAGAGGGGAGAGGGTAGGTATGAGGAGAGGAGGGGGAAGTATGAGGAGGGTAGGGGCTGTGTGTGTTTGTCCCTGTGTGTGTCACTGTGTTTGCACGTATATTGGGGAGGGAGGTTGAGTGTGGGGAGGGGAGAAAAATACATGGGGGTGGGGGAGTAAGAGAGAAGGGGGGAAGGAATGGGTGACTGGGGAGTGTGAGGTGAGGTGGAGTGAGAGTGAAGAGGTGTGTGAGAAGGGTTGTTTCTCACAAGGCTGCCGAAACGTGGGTAGGGGCCCCGGTGAAAATGTTCTTCCTGGGCCCCGGGAAAGCTGTCTGCGGCCCTGCATGGCAGTGATGTCACTGACTGCCACGAGGACAGCAAGAGACCCTATTTTGCAAAGTGTAATATACACACAAGGTCAGGAATGTCACATTTTTAAAAGTCTTCATTTTAATTAATGAAGAAATAAAGGGAAAAAAAGGCACAGGTGCGCACCAAGGTATGGGTATATAATGTAACAACAATAATATAGGAACTTACATATAATTAAAACTTAGTTCATCTCCAGGTCTAGGCGATATCTTCATCTGTTAGGCTCCACCATAGATCAGGTAAGGGAGCGATATCCAATTCCTTACAGATGACAGTCCCGCGCGCTGGGGCTGACTCTGAGGCACTCACTGCAGTTTCACCTCCGCGTGAATTAATAAATGCCTACATTTTTTTATTTAATTTTAATTTGTCAATTAATTATTTATTTAATTTTAATTTGTTAATTATTTTAATTTTAATTAATGTCTTCATTATTTATATACACACAAACACACACTGCAGGGCCCACCTCCTATACACACAGACACACACTGCAGCCCCCACCAACGGGCGCATTATGGTGCCGAGGCATCACGTGATGCCACATTGTCATGACAACATGTCACCGCCTGACGTCAGCGTCTCGTTGTCATGGCAACGGGGTGCGTCATGTGATGTCATTTGTTTTATAAATAATTTTTTATTGTGTCCCGGTTTTTCATTTTGAAAATCTGGTCACCCTATTCAGGTGATCACTCACAGGTGCTATGCCAGAGGGTACCCCCTAGCACTGAAGGGGTTCATTTTGCAAAGACATAAACCCCCTCAGTAACGTACACAGTGACTGGTCCCTTCACTGTAATATACGGTACATACCCTACATGCTCCTGCCTCAGTCTAATCTAAGGTAATGCCCTGGCCTCAGCTTTCTGTCTGCATGCACTTAAATGTGAGACATATGTTACTCAGTAAAGTAATACATTGCTTATTTTGCAGGCAGCCGTTTCTCCATTTAAAATAATAAGCACTCTAGGAAATAATCATAATATATACTCAAGCCATCCACAATGGGCAGAGCAGCAAACTCAATTTTTATTGATTCCTGGTCTTGAAGACTATTGATTGCTAATATTCCAGCTTGGCCTTACAAACAATGATGGGGAAAGATACAAACACTGGCAGACGCAAATCGAACATACTGTAAAGGACAACGGAAACTTCTTTCATAACTCTTTGCGACTCACCATCCTTGGAAACAATGAAAGAAAAAAAACAATTAGAGGCTTATATATACAGTATAATATTCATCATTAGCTATATATGTTGTACATGTGTCTCCAACTATAGTCCTCAAGGGCCACCAACAGCTCAGGTTTTCAGGATATCTCAGCACAGGCGGCTCAATCAGTGGCTCAATCATTGACTGAGCCACCTGTGTTGAAGCAGGGATATCCTGAAAACCTGACCTGTTGGTGGCCCTTGAGGAATGGAGCTGGCCAACCCAGTCCTAGCGTTTGGAATCTAGTTCACCTCTTTCCCCGCATGTACATCAGCTGCTGATTTGGGTGGGTGCAGGCTGTTATCCAAGCTGGTTGTTAAAATATTTACTGCTTTGGAGAACCGGCACAGAAAACGAATTAATGGGGAACTCTATTCACTGATCATCAGGGACACGCATGTTACGAAGAATTCTGCCATGTAACATGTTACTGCCCAGCACATGGACCACCAGGGAGACAGGAGGCCCAGAAAAATCCTGGCCTTCATCCTTTGCAGTACGCAGTAGGCGCCTTAATGTCACAGGGCAAGGCTTTGGCCAAGCAGGTTTCCCTCTTTTCCCTTCCCCCCCCCACATCTGCTCCTTGCTGCACCTCTTCTGCCCTCCCCCCCACATCTGCTCCTTGCTGCACCTCTTCTGCCCCCACATCTGTTCCTTGCTGCACCTCTTCTCCCCCCACATCTGCTCCTTGCTGCACCTCTTCTCCCTCCATTCACATCAGCTTGTTAACCCTCTCCCCTTTCACATCAGCTCCTTGTTGCCCCCCTCCCCTTAGCTCATTGTTGTTAAATCTCCAAAGCATTAGAAAGCAGTGATACAGTGCTTTTCAATGCATTGCTGGCAGGGAAAGGGTTAACCTGGTATAATTGTGTGCCCACGACCTCCTGGCATCGGGCAAGAATACTTAACTAGTGGATACAAATTGGCTGAAGAGACAGGCTCAACTGAGATGCTGCTTGGCGTCTGCATTGTCTTATTGTACCAGGCCAATCTGTGGTTGAGCCACCCATGGCAGTGAGGCTGTTCCCTGGCTGGGGACGTGTGCATGACACGATGATATGGTAGTGAGGCAGTTCCTTGCCTGGGGACGTGTGCATGACACGGTGACATGGCAGTGAGGCTGTTCCCTGGCAGGGGACGTGTGCATGACATGGTGACATGGCAGTGAGGCTGTTCCCTGGCAGGGGACTTGTGCATGACATGGTGACATGGTAGTGAGGCTGTTCTCTGGCAGGGGGTGTGTGCATGACACGGTGACATGGTAGTGAGGCTGTTCTCTGGCACGGGGTGTGTGCATGACACGGTGACATGGTAGTGAGGCTGGTCCCTGACTGGGGTGTGTGCATGACACGTGACATGGTAGTGAGGCTGTTCCCTGGCTGGGGACGTGTGCATGACACGGTGACATGGTAGTGAGGCTGTTCCCTGGTTGGGAACGTGTGCATGACACGGTGACATGGTAGTGAGGCTGTTCTCTGGCAGGGGGTGTGTGCATGACACGGTGACATGGTAGTGAGGCTGTTCTCTGGCAGGGGGTGTGTGCATGACACGGTGACATGGTAGTGAGGCTGTTCTCTGGCACGGAGTGTGTGCATGACACGGTGACATGGTAGTGAGGCTGGTCCCTGACTGGGGTGTGTGCATGACACGTGACATGGTAGTGAGGCTGTTCCCTGGCTGGGGACGTGTGCATGACACGGTGACATGGTAGTGAGGCTGTTCCCTGGTTGGGAACGTGTGCATGACACGGTGACATGGTAGTGAGGCTGTTCCCTGGCAGGGGGTGTGTGCATGACACGTGACATGATAGTGAGGCTGTTCCCTGGCTGGGGACGTGTGCATGACACGGTGACATGGTAGTGAGGCTGTTCTCTGGCTGGGAATGTGTGCATGACACGGTGACATGGTAGTGAGGCTGTTCTCTGGCTGGGGACGTGTGCATGACACGGTGACATGGCAGTGAGGCTGTTCCCTGGCAGGGGGTGTGTGCATGACACGTGACATGGTAGTGAGGCTGTTCCCTGGCTTGGGACGTGTGCATGACACAGTGACATGGTAGTGAGGCTGTTCCCTCGCAGGGGACGTGTGCATGACACGGTGACATGGTAGTGAGGCTGTTCTCTGGAAGGGGGTGGGTGCATGACACGGTGACATGGTAGTGAGACTGTTACCTGGCTGGAACGTCTGCATGACACGGTGACATGGTAGTGAGGCTGTTCCCTGACAGGGGGCAGGGGGTGTGTGCATGACACGTGACATGGTAGTGAGGCTGTTCCCTGGCTGGGGACGTGTGCATGACATGGTGACATGGCAGTGAGGCTGTTCCCTGGCACGGGGTGTGTGCATGACACGGTGACATGGTATTGAGGCTGTTCCCTGACAGGGGGTGTATGCATGACACGTGACATGGTAGTGAGGCTGTTCCCCGGCTGGGGACGTGTGCATGACACTGTGACATGGTAGTGAGGCTGTTCTCTTGCAGGGGGTGTGTGCATGACATGGTGACATGGTGGTGAGGCTGTTCCCTGGCAGGGGACGTGTGCATGACACGGTGACATGGTAGTGAGGCTGTTCTCTGGCTGGGAACGTGTGCATGAGACGGTGACATGGTAGTGAGGCTGTTCCCTGGCTGGGGATGTGTGGATGACACGGTGACATAGTAGTGACGCTGTTCCCTGGCACGGGGTGTGTGCTTGACACGGTGACATGGTAGTGAGGCTGTTCGCTGGCAGGGGACGTGTGCATGACACGGTGACATGGTAGTGAGGCTTGACGGGGCTTGGTTTGTTATGGTTGGAGGCTGTTATCAGGCTGCATCTGGTCAGTATTGTAAGTCTTTTGATATTTCAAAAGACTTACATTACAAACACTGCTGCCAGAATCACTCTACTCTTTCCTAAATCTGTCTCAGCATCTCCCCTGCTGAAATCCCTCTCCTGGCTTCCGATTAAATCGCGCATCTCACACTCAATTCTACTGCTCACTTTTAAAGCTTTACATTCTTCTGCCCCTCATTACATCTCAGCCCTAATTTCTCGCTATGCATCATCACGACTCTTGCGTTCTTCTCAAGGATGTCTTCTTTCTACCCCCTTTGTATCTAAAGCCCTCTCCCGCCTTAAACCTTTCTCACTTTCTGCCCCACACCTCTGGAATGCCCTTTCCCTCAATACCCGACTAGCCCCCTCGCTATCCACCTTTAAGACCCACCTTAAAACACATCTGCTTAAAGAAGCATATGAGTAGCACTGGATAATCATGGACACATGACACAAAGCTTGGCCCCCTGCAGATGCACTTACTAGTATTCCCTCCTACTGTCTCTGTACGTTCTCCCTACCTACCAATTAGATTGTAAGCTCCTCGGAGCAGGGACTCCTTCCTTAATGTTACTTTTACAGTATGTCTGAAGCACTTATTCCCATGATCTGTTATTTATATTTGTTATTTATATGAAGAGTATTACTACTGTGAAGCGCTATGTACATTTTATGGCGCTATACAAATAAAGACATACATACATACATACATTTCAATTTGCAGACACATCCAGCAATGCATGGTGGGACCCCCTGACAGGATGTTGCTTGAAACCTGCAGTTCATTGCTTAGCATGTAATCGTATGCGTAGTAACAGTACAATTATCCTTGTGCAATAATCCTTCTTGCATTTACATGGTCCGGATTCACACAGTCCAATGGGATCGGGCCCAGGCCTGCGCCAGAGCCAGGGCATCGCCACCGTTACCCTGGAAATAGTCCCCATGGCTGCTGGGAAAGTCCAGTGAGGGGGCCCAATGAAGCCAGAGGAAACGGGCCCTAAACATTCCTGGAGCTGTTTCTTTGGCCTGGGTATGGATTCCTTGCACTGGCTAAGCCAGTGGTACTCCCGCCCCTGTTTCTCTGGCTCTCCTTGCTCCCGGATGCCGTCACGTTGCAGGCACGTGGCACTTAGTCATAGGCTCCGCAGGCAGGGTAACTCCACCAATAAGAGTGCAGGATGGGCTTTTCTCGCGGGATCCTGCCTAGTACAGAGTCTGTGATTGTGTGCCTATGATTACCCAGCCTCTCCACCCGTGCCCAATGCCTGCGGTCACAGATGTCGAAAGGTAAGATATTATTTTTACATAAGAACATTTTGGGATATGTGTGCCTCGCTCCTCCCTGTGCTCTCTTGTGCTCCCTCTTTTCCATTTCTTGGAATGAACCCTGTTATTAAAAATTGGAAATTTCGGGTGGATTGCTGTTGCAGAAGTTACCAGATAAACATACACATTACAGCTATACGTGCACAATTCTCTGCTTTTCCATTTCATGTGTGTCAATAAATCTCTGACAATTCTCACTGTAAACTCCTTTGATAAATGAAATGTGCCATAAGTAAGGTATGTGATTAACCTCACCAAACATTCTACAGCTGAAGCTCTGTACAAAGGTTCCAAGAATTTTTTCTGTATACAAGAAGAAGAACGACAGAGCTGTATATCTAGACGAACTGTTCCAAAGCTTTAACAAGTGGTCACCGCTGTTAAACTGTCAGTATGTATACTCAGAGTCTGCAGACGGTTCATTTTCAACCATTACGGCACCATTATTTCATATTCGTGGCATTTTATATTGTGTTCAAATAAATCGGAATGGGTTTTGTACCACAATTGGAATAATAATAATAATAATATGTTCTTGTATAGTGCCACTAGTTGTACGTAGCACTTTACAGAGACATTTTGCAGGCACAGGTCCCTGCCCCGTGGAGCTTACAATCTATGTTTTTGTTCCTGAGGCACAGGGAGATAAAGTGACTTGCCCAAGGTCACAAGGAGCCAAAACCGGGAATTGAACCAGGTTCCCCTGCTTGAAACTCTCAGTGCCAGTCAGTGTCGCTACTCACTGAGCCACTCCCTCTCAGATGATGTTTTGGTGTGTAATGCAGCAGAGAGCAATCAGATGTGACTCTGTGGTAATGAACTCTACAGGGTCAACATGCTTCTCTGGCTGTCAGTGTAACAAATAAAATGCCCCAAAACTGACTTCCAGACAAATGTACCAAATTTCCCTTATTTTGCCCTGGAAATCTACAGTAATGTCTGTGGCAAGCAAATGTTATTTTAATCATTCACTTTTACTAACCTCTATCACTGTATCTCTAGACACAGGCAGAAAACATGCACTAAAAATGTACAAAATACCTGCGCTAGAAACGTCTCGTTACAGTATATACTGTATGCCCTGCAGACTTCCTTAGGAATGTACAGATTACACTGGCCAACAAAGCGTAATAGATTTTTTACTAAACATGCTACCCGCTTCTACAATAAATGATATTCTGTGCCTGAACACAGAGTCTTGCCTTTTGTCAAGTGGGAAGTCTGGTATTTTATTCCTTTTATATCTTTTTTTCCCAAATTGATCTTAGTTGAAGGAGAATAATTCACAATAATTACTGCCAGTGGTGTTATTATTTTAACATTATAAAGTAGGCGATATCTGCCGTAGGAGGCCATGCAGACTTTGCTTGAGTCGTACACCTCCCCCTACCTTGATGAATGCCCTTGCGCGTTTAGTAGCTCTAAGTCTTTTCTTTACACAAATGTGGTTTGTAAATCAATAATTCATTCTGATCTGCCCTCACAGCACTGGAGTTACTCACAGCCACATTAATATTACTTTCAACCTACATAAGATGTGATTACAAAAAGAAAATAAATGTACAGCAGGCTTGGAAAATTACAGTTTCTTCCGGTATTGTGCGTATTTTTCAGAACTTTTGCTCAAAATTATACGTACTGATAAGTACCGGTACTCAGTATCAGATAAAAAGGACATACAGCAAATAAAAATACCCCTTGTGAGCACATTCACATGTCCCAGCCAGGGCTGCAATGTTGCTTCTCCCAATTATCGTTTAGCATTCAATGCTTCCACTGCAGCCAGGGATTCTGGGAAATGACATGCAAATGAGCACACTGTCACCTTTAGCTTCAAATCCATTTTAACGTGGATCTCTATAAAAGTATGCCTGCCTCAATACAAAGCTTTTCAGCACCGCCTGGGTTAGAGAAGTGCAGAGTCAGTAACCCTACTCACAGACAGCAGTTTTGACCTTTTGGGTCTCATCAGTGTGAGGATGGTTATTTTAAAAAATCCAACTACCACATGGGTGTGTTTTGCTAAAAATCATAAAGTCCCACCTTTCAAAGCTAATATTCCATTTTCTAAAGGCAAATGTCTTACTTGGTTAAATTGTGCGCTATAAAGAAAAGCCACCATTATCCTTTTTTTTTTTACATTTACGGAAACACATTAACAATGATATTTCTGTGTATGGTTCATTACATTTAGACGTTACACAAAAACGTATAATAATTAGTTCACTTTTAATGTAAAAAAATTGCTGTTAAAACTAATGGACAGTAAAGTTTAAAGAAGGCTGCTGAATGGTGATGCTTAAGGCAGTAAGCAAATGGTTCCTGAAAATAAAAGTTTATATCATAGACATATTACCTTTTTAATCTGATTGAAACTGTGTCTTTTTATTTAAATAATCCACTTTACGCCTTAAATAAAAATCTTAAACTTCCATTTTCTTTCCTAAATCTGTAAATGGATAATCTGCCCCTGGAGGCTAATAATACGTAGATAACAGCACAATAGATACATATGTTGAAACAGTTTCATAATGATAGATGGTTAGGATATTATATTTAATCTGTGCATGTTTTAGTTCTTTTTATTACACGTCTATTGCTTCTTTAGTAAAATAGATAAGACCTTGGTATAGTATTGTACTCATAAACCAGAATATAGCATGTCTCATATCGTACTTACAATAGAATAATACAAAAGAAGTTCAGAAAAAATTTAACAATCGTGTATTTCTGATATACAGATGCAGCGGCCATTATTTTAACAAATCACGCGGTGTATAACTCGGAATACCCATGTGACGGCGCGGGATTTCTTCCAACCGTGCCGTCTTAAGACGCGAGCGCGGCGAGTGCAGAAAATGGCATTTTAGTGTTCTGGTTTTTAAACACCTGAAAGTGACACAGCAGCACAGTACTGTACACATTGCAATTCATTCATTTCATTGCATTTAATTGCACACAATCCCTGAAATTCAAACAAAGCAACCGCAATAAACGTGCGTGCCTGGGGCGATTGGCCGCGTTCATGCCGCGTAGAGTACAGCAGCGCACATGAAAATGGCACTGTGATTTGTTAAAATAATGGCCGCTGCATCTGTATAGGCAGAATAACAAAAAACAGGGCAGGATTTAATAATTATTAATAATAGCCTGTTCTTGTATAGCGC
Organism: Ascaphus truei; assembly: GCF_040206685.1. Lineage (NCBI taxonomy): Eukaryota > Metazoa > Chordata > Amphibia > Anura > Ascaphidae > Ascaphus > Ascaphus truei. The sequence continues at coordinate 6,635,552 of NC_134492.1, read as the reverse complement.
AGCTAGTTTTACGTAGCGCTTAACAGAGACATTTTGCAGGCACAGGTCCCTGCCCCGTGGAGCTTACAAGCTATGTTTGTGATGCCTGAGGCACAGGGAGATAAAGTGACATCCCAAGGTCAGAAGGAGCCGACACCAGGAATTGAACCAGGTTCCCCCGCTGCAAACTCAGTGCCAGGCAGTGTGATAATTTAATTGTTGCATTGCCAGAGGACACTGCAAATGGAATTATGGAACTATGGAACTATGATTCATCCCATTAATAAAAAAGATAAATCTTCTTATAATTGTAATGTTTGAGTCTCTTTTTATTTTCTTTGTACATCTTAAAATTTGAATCTTATCATAATAACATCAAAGTAATCAAACGTTTCATAGCAGCCCTGCATTATTGGGTAACATGTATTTGCCTTGTTTATCTATTTGGTCATTTCCATCTTACAAAATGTAATCAAATAAATATTTGATAATTGTATACTGCACCAGAAAAACCTACAGTGCTGAGCGAGAACATTGTGGAAATACAGGCAATTATTACTGGAACTGGAACCCTTTTGATGGCTTGAGGTTTATATCCAAAGTTTGCACATTGTAAGGAAAAATAATGAATGTGTGCAGCTTCGTGCATCTGAAGTGTCATGCACGATGCACAGGATCCGCTGCTCACTTTGCATCTGTTTTTAACTTATTGGCAGGTTTTCAGCATCAAGCCTCAGATGGGGTGTCACAGGGAGACAACTGGATTGTACTTTGACTGGTAGATCAATTTAGTTAGTTTCTACTCACTAGCAGCTACAGTTATTTCTGATTGTTCTTCTTAAACAATAGTAGATACAGTATGGTGTATCCAGTTTTATGATTTAATTGGTACATCATACCAGAGACAACAGCGATTCAGAGCATTGCATCACGGATTTAATGTGCTAGTTCTGTATCTTCTAATGGAATGTATGTGTCTAATCATCACTAAATATAGTACCTCGGTGTCCAGGCTCCATCCATAATGACCACTGCATTCATTTATCCCGAGGGGACTGACAAGTAGAATGTCAGAGTTAATACTAATAGAAGCATCCGTAAATAAACATACTACTTTCTGCAAGAGGGTGTCTACTAATGCAATGCCAACATCCTATTAGGCAACACAAAATAGAGATGGCGACCAGACCGAACTCAAGACCACAAATTAATTGGCATCTAGAAACCTAAAACTGTGACGTGGTCCAGTAGACCTAGATAATACACCTAATCAAAGAAGTAAGCAAAGGAGACCCACTCAGGATTACACTTATTTTACACAGGAAAAAATATAGATAAACCATGGCCTCATAAAGGATATAGTCATTCCATGCAAGGCAACGACAATAGTATGTCTAGGTGCCAATATATGTACTATATAACAGCATTTTAAAAGGAGTTTTTCTATTACTTGTCCCCTAAGATATATTTTATATCTTGATAAGAAGACTGCTGCTGTTATCATTAACACCACAATAGATTCTGGTTGTGTGGAAACAATTTTAACCTAATTTCTGTATTTATATATTTACTCCTATTTTCCTACATGAAGGAAATAAGGTTGAAGAAGAAAGAGAGCAGATTTGTGATTGCTACTTTTATGGCACAGTGAATTCAAAGAGCACTCACATGAATCTTGTTGACTGCTAGGGTGCTCAGACCTCCACAAAAGGAGGTTATAGCCGGCACTCCAGAGGACTTGGTATAAACGTAAGAGATATATTGTGGGATCAACGTTTCGGGTCCCTGGTTGGACCTTTGTCATCTTGAATATGGGCCCTGTACAAAATATTTATTCTGTGTGACAAATTTCTGCTATCACATCTATTACCAACTTTGTATTCCTCACATGTTCTGCTGATTCTCTGGAAAGAAATTGGGAAATCATGCTACAGGATCCTGCAAGATAAGCGGGAGAGGCCCAGCAGATACGATGTGCCTTTCAAAGATAAACACATGGAGATAAGTTCATAGTCCAGTGATTAACCCCTACTCATCTGAATTGATCTGTTAATAGAACAGAAATAATGAAGGTTAATTCCATGGTCTACAGAGACCTCTACAGGATTTTGTTTGCTGCTGACACGGTGAGAAATATTGCTGATATTGCAACGAACATCGACCTGATTGGCTGGGACTGTTCTCATGGTGTGGGTGTGGTGTTCTTAGTAATAGTATAAATAGTTTAATTTAATCTATGTGAGTTGGGTTCCTCAAGCAGAAAGTGCTTTGAAGATCTTGTCCAGTTCACACAAGCGATTAGGATATACTACACCTGTATTATGTTCTGAGCCTATTATTAATTCTTGACCTCCTAGACCTTCACCCCTGCAGACTGGCAATCAACCTAATTCTATCAGCAGTCATCCATCTGGCGCTCTATGAATTCCTGAGAACAGAAGAGTTTACAATTTCTACCAAATCAGCTGGCTTCCTCATGAAGTTTAACCCCAACCACTACAATCTTAGTCTCGCTCAATCAAAAACAGATCGCCTGTTAAAAGGCATTGCCATCCCCTAGTATCCAACGTACAATACATGATGACCACTGAAGGCATTCGATCACCTCATGATTTACCTGACTCCTAAAAATCCATTTTACCCCATCATTCCCGTCTAATATCAACCGCTGATGACTAAGGCATTTGTATCCTCTACCAGAAAACCACTACTCTGTCTCAGGTTTAACCCTTTCTCATTCTAAGATCACGCCTTCAGAATTGGTGCACCTTCATCCGCCTCCAGATATAGAATTCCGCCTCACATCATCAAGAGATGGGGCAGATGGAGGTCTTCCTACATTCCTAATTCCATATCTGAAAGCCGCCTTACGGTGTAGTCTCCTGGGCTTGGAACAGTGAGGAAGTTAACCTTTTCACTCCCTCACACATGGACATTATACAATCTAAATAGAAGCTCTAGTCCCATTAGCTGAATACTGTAGCAAAGTTTTTTAATGACATCAAATATATTGACTTTCTTTTTCACTTTTTACACACTTCGTTAGGAAATTGGTAGTAGAGGTGAACAAAGTTCATGAAACGGTCGAATAATTGAACTTTCACTGCTGGTGAACATTTAGCGGAATCGTAAACATTCACACATTTTCACCAAGCATTGATAACTTATTATGCATGTGCTGTCTACAAAGCAGCTCTCACTCTCATCTTCCGCTCTACTTATCTATCTCCTATCACTCTCCCTTACAGCAAAAGTCCTATTTAGCCTGAGAGGCAAGATTTCTGAATGGCATTTCCAGCCAGTATTACAGCCAATCGTGTACAAAGCATCTGCAAATGAGATGTGAAACTGTGCAACTTCTATGCAAAGATAATTCTTAATGAATACAGTGAAATCCCAGGATTTCTATTGCATCAAATTGCATGCCATTTTTGGGCAATTTTGCATTGACAATACAGGAATTGGATGAATAGGCCCCAAGGCGTTGGGAGGGGTGATACTGGTGGACAATCCTTGTTAAATGTAATACAATTCACACTACGTTCATAGTAAGTGTATGTTAAAGGTTTGACTGTGTGAAATTATATCTCCGCTGTTACTCCACTTTAGCTTCCAAAGTAGGCAAAATAATAGTTGTATTATTGTGTGTTATTGTATTATTGTGTGTTATTGCACTATTTATAGGATGTTTTCAATAGAATACATTTGAAGCTTCCATGTTTCATTTAATTATTTTTCACAAAAATATTTATCTTGGAAAAAAATGTATATAAAAACAGAATACTACAAACAGGTTTCTAAACCTAATTAGAGAGTTTTTAATAATGTTACTGATGCATGTAATAGCTCCAGTATTGCTTAATTAAAAATGCCCTATAAAGAGTTAGATGAGCATGCCATGTAGTTGGTACACCGATTGCAGCGTGGAAGATATGTTCATTAGCTACTATGCATAGCACACATTTGATGTGATTTAATAGATGCATTTAAATAGTTTAGCCTTTATTGTAATAAATAAAATTCTCCACTTCTTAAATAATAAATAAGGGTACAAACCAAATACCTCAGTATTACAAGTTGATTTCTGTTTGCACACACAACTACAATGTGTGTTATAATTCTCATGACTTTATTGTTGTTCAGCAATTTCCAATGTTGTATTCCCTTAAACGTGCTATATTATGACCATGAACATGAAACACCACATATGAGAAATGACACCTAACGATTTACTGGCATATTGATGCTTTTCCGCTACATTGTATTGATGTGCTAGAATGCTGCTATGACTTCTCATCGTAGCACAAAATATCAATGTTTTATAAATGTATCACATTCAATAGCATAGGTTAACTCTATATTAGCACACTGCAGTGTTGCACAGCTACACTGTTTATTTTACCAGGAAGTAATACATTGAGAGTTACCTCTCGTTTTCAAGTATGTCCTGGGCACAGAGTTATGATGACAAATACATGGCTACAAATACATAGTTACATAAGTGAACAGGGTTATACATTATATACAAGACATTGCATGCACAGTTAAAAATAATAGATGTTACAGTTACAGACCAGATTAAAATGTGTGTTTTGAAAGAACTTAAACTGGTGGTGGCTGTGAGAGTCTCCGGTAGATTGTTCCAGTTGTGAGGGACATGGTAAGAGAAGGAGGAGCGGCCGGATACTTTGTCCTGGAGTGTGGATTCATACAGGCTGCACAACCTCTTGATTTACCAACAATACAATATTTCATAGATGACAATAATATAAATCACTAGTACAGTATCTCCTTCAGCTTTACAATGTCATTTGTAACAGTAAATGTTTTGTAAAGAAAAGACTACATTAATTGTAGGTTATGATACCTTTTAGGAGTCTAAAATGAGAGTTCTTCATACAGTATATGAGATTATAGTGTAAAGAGCTTTCGAAACCTCATAGGTTTCTTCTTAAAGTGTACTTCAAGAATCCTACAGTATGAGGTTTTGAAAGCTCGGTACACTTTAATTCAACTGTATGAAGAACTCTATTGTTGGTATCTCCTAAAAAAGCTTCACAACCTACAACATGTACACAAAAAAAGTAACAAATGTATATATTCGCTGTAATCTGTCCACTCTGACAGATATAAATTAGTTGGATATATTCTGCTGTAAAAGTTGAGTTACTTCCCATTTTATTAAGGATTTACCTTTCAGGAACTATAGTTTTTTTCCCATTTTACCCAGTTATTTGTATGTATTTTACATTTGAAGGTAAAGTACAGTATTTTGTGAGCAACATTTTGACCTTTCAGTTACAAATTCATACTCCTTTTTCTATTCTGGAATTGCTGGAATCCGTATTAAATTCAACCACGATTAAAGAACTGCCATGTTACTCCATTCTAGGGTGCTGGGTCGGAATCGTGTTTCGGGATTGTTCCAGTGATCTGGGGCTAACATAAAACAATTAAACATTTCTGGTTTAATGAAATCCATCAGACCCTAAAGCGAGTGAATCATATACTGTACCTCTAAAGAGTACCTTCTTCTAAGTCTACTTGGCTATAATGTATTTTCTTTGGGAAACTAGAGTAAAAACAAGTCTCGCATTATTTATTGTATTTATAGCTTCAGATTTCACTAATCTGAGGTGTATTCTAAAAACCTTCTTGCCCTTTCCAACAACCTTTGGAGGTCAGTTATCAAATTCTCCCAACTGCAAGAATGTGATCAAACAAAGCTGCAGCATTCCGTTTATTAAAAGGGTTCTGGCGTGGCCCCCAGTGGGACTCATTTTCTGTGATACACACAGGAGCTGGTGATGACCGTGCAGCCAGGTGACTTTGATAAGTAACCCCGCTATTGTTTTCCAAATGATCTTAAAAGCACAAAATAAAGTGTTACTACTCTTTTTTAGTAACACAAGGTGTAATACAGAGGCACTCCCACTGGCAATATGAGTACTTAGAAAAAGGAGAGAACCTTGGTGTAAGATAACCTATTAATGCCCCTATGTTCCAAATAGAGGCCTATAATAGTTTAATGTGGAGAAAAGATGGAGGCACATAAGTAACTATGCAAATTGCTATGGTTCACTGCCCGGCAGTACTACTACAGTACAGTACTATTTACCATGGCAGAACGTACTACTATGCAGTAAATCATGGGATTGTTGCATAATTACTTGTGTGTCTCCATCCTTTTTCTACATTATACCCTTTTTTAGTGTAGTGACCCTTTAATAAATGGGTTATCGTGTCATACACTGATTAATCTGTTTATAATGCAATTACTTCTGATGTAAGTGTAATATGCTGAAAGCGACTCGCACAACCTCACTGTTCTTTGTTCCTATTGCAAAAGACAATTCAATATCAATGTGGCAAAAACATTAGCATATATGATCTGACACTGCACAGCACAAGATAACAACCCAAAGGTCTGATTTTTACAAAGCGACTGCGACCTTCAGTCACTTAAAACAAAAATGAGACATGATGCCTAAGAGAGCTAAAAGATAACAGCTTCTTTAAATACTATTGGGCTCTATTGAGACTTTAACCCTCATTAAAATCTCATAGCCCTTAATTGCAGTCAATTACTTTGATTCAACTTTAATAAAGCATTGATCCAAGCTAACTGTGACCATGCACATTGAAAGAGTGTGTTTGCTTTAATGATCAATATAACCTAAATCAGTAAGACAACCAGATGAATACATCCTGTCAAATACTTTAAATCCAATAAAGTCAATTTTTATTCCACACAAGAAAACCTTTCCAATTAGTTGTTTTTTTTGTCCATGCCCTTTGTTTATTTGTGTTCTCCCTCATGGCTGGCTACGGTACTTTGTGGTAACATCACATATAAATGAGTACTTTGTGTATTGTGCACATACAGTGGATATTAAAAGTGGGTTCCCCATGGAAGTCCATCAATGTTATTTTTTCAAGATAGTTTTATATGTAAATGTAGAGCCCAGTTCCCAGACAACTGGATCCCGGCATGTATTTCCTTTTAATCTCTGTTTGATCCAGGGCTGTCTTGGGTAAATATACCTAACATAGATTACATTTCAGGATTACAATTTTTCCAGAGGAGAGCAGACTTGATCAATTAAGTTTAAGGAAAATGTACAGTATATTGGTCTATTTAATAAGGCAAGCAGGCAAACGCATGTATACATTGGCTATACAGTACATGCATAAAAATATTTATTAAAGTCCACATCCTTAGTATAAGACAAAAATATAGCAGGTGCAAAAAATATACTTTAAAATACCCAATGAACATTGGGAGAAGGAGTGGCTCAGTGAGCAAAGACACTGACAGATACTGATTGTGAATCAGGGGAACCTGGTTCAATTCTTGGTTTTGGCTTCTTGTGACCTTGGGCAAGTTACCTTATCTTCCTGTGCCTCAGGCACCAAAAAAAACAGACCATAGATTGTAAGCTCCACGGGGCAGGGACTGTGTCTGCAAAATGTCTCTGTAAAGCACTACGTAAAATTAGCAGCGCTATACAAGAACAAACAACTATTATTATTAACACAAATGAACTTCACTTTGACATTTGGCATCTTATCTTAGGCATCAACAAGAAGTTCCATATATTGTACAGTAGTGATTATGCAGATAATTAGGAACGGATCAGGGATATGAACTGGGAGTTGATAAATCATTTTTTCACCACATTGATTTTATGTAAAGGTCAATGATTTATTGTAGCGAAATATAAGATTAGGCTAGATATGCTTTTTTATTAGGTTATGCTTCGTTGTCCATACAAAACACCACTGCCTATTAGAGATGAGCGAGTCTGGATTGTTGAAATCCCTTCCCTCTCTCCCCACCCTGAACTTCCGCAGTCTGAGCAAAATGTCGCCGGTGGCTTCACCAATTCGTCTGACGGATGTAACCGCAATAAAGAAAAACAGTTTAGTAGTTGGGCATCTTAAGCTTATTCTTTCTATTGGTTTGGACGGTTCCTCCATTAATCATTCTAACCCCACATTTAGACCCCAGGATTGTAAGAAAGATTTAATTGGTGTCCTTACGTTTCTAGCTGATTTGAGAAAATGTATGACCAGACCGTTCTTAGTATGGGTATTGTGAAGCAGATCTTCCAAAGCTGCCACTTGTACCTTAAAAAGGTTACTGTAGGTCTCTGTCAAAATCTTTTAGAGAAACTCAAGAATGTTAGAGATAGACACTTGATCCTCTTTTATTTACTTTGGTTTGTACCAAGAAAAATAATCAGTTTCATATTCTACACTATTTTTTGAAAGTAGACGGTTTTCTAAGTTTTCAATATTAGGTCTACGACATTTTTTCCCAGACCTTTCCCAAATTGCATGCTCCTCTCAATGTCCATGCCGCTAAACCAATTTTTCCAGATGCAGATGTAATATTGCCCTTGGGAGAGTAGCAGAAGCATCCAGGGTCCACGTATTTATACATTTATTATGTCTGTGTAACATGCAAGCCTGGGGCCGTTCAGGGTGATTGTGGTGACTGTGGCCCGCTCTCTGGAGATTTTTCTTAAGAGCCTTGCAATTAGAGGCAATGGAGAAAAGACTTATGCTGGAATGAAGTTCACAGATGCTGTTACAGCATCTATTTCTTCTGCACCTTCGCCTTTCACTCTCACAAAGAACCATGGGAGCTCTCTGTTTGCCTTTATGGCCATTAGGTAGATTTTGAGAAGACCCCATGCATTGGCGAGTAGATGAAAGATTCCTTTGTTTAAGGTCCATTCTACTGGACGGATCATGTTCATGCTGAGGATGTCGGGACTTATATTTGTTTTGCCTGAGATGTGAAGAGCTGAAACTTGAGATACATTTGCCCACTTTAACAACTTGAAGGTTGCTACCATAGCCTTGAGGATTTTTTATAAGCAACGGCCATCCTATTGTCTGAGTGGACTTGCACTGGGTTTCCGTGAAGATCTGGCTGCCAATTTACTAATGCCATATTTATTGCTTTTAATTACAGAACATTAGAAGTGGTACCATAACACCCTGATCCCATACTCCATAATGGAACTTTTGGTTGAGTTGAGCACCCCAACCTCTGGAACTCACAGCCATTTTTATAATCCTCTACAGAACATCCTTTAGTTAAATTGTGCGCTTCTTCCAACAACAACAGAAACGTTCTTATTTTTTGGAATAATCTTATTGGTTAAGATAGATATTTTGGGTCTTGTTCCATAATGCTAAAAGATTGCCTTGAAGAACCATGCCCATGGAACTACCTTTATTGTGGAGGTGAAGATTCAAAGGGCTCTATATATTAAAGACAAAATGTTGGCACCAAGTAGTTATTTAGTCGCAACACCTAGCTTTCTTTTTCAGCCCGACTTGGTTCTTGCGGTATGTCCCCCTTCGTAGAAGGGTGGCCCCTCCCTTCCCCTTCTGCCATTTTGTGGCAAGTGAGTAAGAGATTATGGGGGCATGTGCAGGGGCTGGTATGGAAGCTAAGATAGGGGCAAAGCAAGAGAGGGAATAAAGGCATGCACCCATTGGTGGATCTCGTTTTTTCTGTTGTATTATGCTCCAGCGACCATAGTGATATAAGTAAGTAAAATTCAGTAGACCGTCTGCCTCACTACCAGTGTGCCTTTCTGCTGTTAAATTGTAAGTAGCAGTAATCTTCATTATTTTACTTGGTAAGTTACTACATTCTAAAACTTAGTAGCATCTGCCCACATATGAACATAGGACACGAGATATTGACATAGCGTCTGTAGACTTTCAGGAACCTCAAACACCTACATTTAACCTGTTTCTGAACCACGTTCTGGCCATTAGCTGACTTTGGTTCTCTATGGAACTTGCCTCTTTAATTAATGAATATTTCACACTGGTTATTATGGAAGCATTGCACCAGAGAAGTTGTGTGCAGACTTCTTTTTCCTGACTGACTTACAATACTTGTTTGACCTATCTGACAGGTTTGTCAAGGGTAAGGTCTACATCCAGATGCGATGTCTGACAATTCTGCATCCCACATGGTAAACACAGTTTGGTCACGGAACATCTTTTTTTAAAGATGCCAATCTTGCAGCGTTCTGACAGAGTATGTACAGGGGGATACATCTGACTGCTCAGTCTCCAGGCTCTTGGCACTTCTGCTTAAATCTGACTTTTATACATTTACAGTAACATTGTGTCAATCATTGAAGCACTTCTTAAAAAGTCTTTTTACACATCTGTGGACTTTTCATCTGTCAAAGAGGTAAAACTATAACATTCAGTATCTAACTACACCCATCAACACGTGTATATTTGTGACTAGAGCAAAGTTTAATTGAATCTGATGGCACTTGCAGTCGGCTGCTGAAACACATGTTAATTGATAATACAAGTCCAAATATCCATACTGGCTGCCTTAAAATAGTTTGGCTTGTGCTGAGCCTAAATGGTTTTCTGACATCCAACTAAGTGATTCCATTACATCATACTGTTTCAATGCGGATCAAAGTTACACATACAGTAAATGGTCACTCACTCATCGTTTGCTACATTTAATGGTGTGAACATTATTTGCCCTTTTTACCTTCTAGCTATGAAAGCCTGTGTGCCAACTGTCTAATCCCACCAAGTAAAGACTATAAATATGGGGAAGGGGAAGGATAGGGAAGAGGAGGAACAGGGGAGGCTCCCTCATCAGCTGAAGTACATAAAGAGGTAAGTAGTAAGATAGTTAATGATCGTATCCGGTGCAAAAGAGGACAAGGGATATACAGACAAGAAAACAAAAGGTTCCCCCCTGAATGCACTCAAATCGACCTAATTGATATAATGTAATGAATTAAAATAATTTAATATATCAACAATCAATATAAAATAGTAATTGTACAGAGGGGTGTTGTAAACAAGTCCAAGACCACTCCCAAATTACATACCAAATGTGTTAACGTTTAAACCGTATGTCCGTATATACACGGAAAAAAGGTAAGGAGGAAAACCACTGCACCACGGAGAGGATATCCTCTCCTCCAGATTCAGTATCGACAGTCTTATAATATCTGAGACTGCCGGTTTATTAGATAAAAGTGCTTCCTCACCGTAGGTTTGTACTTAGTTCTGCAGGCGTTGAGAGACATTTATAGACCGAGGCTATATGCCAGTATATTTAGGTGCAGTGGTTTTCCTCCTTACCTTTTTTCCGTGTATGTACGTCATACGGTTTAAACGTTAACACATTTGGTATGTAATTTAGGAGTGGTCTTGGACTTGTTTACCACACCCCTCTGTACAATTACTATTTTATATTGATTGTTGATATATTAAATTATTTTAATTCATTACATCATATCAATTAGGTCGATTTGAGTGCATTCAGGGGGGAACCTTTTGTTTTCTTGTCTGTATATCCCACGAAGTAAAGCTCAGTGACACGACTGTCGTCTACATGGAGTTTTGAAGATACAAGTCTCTGCAAAAAAAAGTCACTGACACCAGTGTCATTGTTCTCAAAGTCAGTTCCTTTACATACTGAGCCATTCATTCAGCCAACCGGTTGCACGTAACATATTTTCTTCGTTTACTTGTTGGGTTCTTGAGTAACTATATAGGTGATCAGATATACTGATATACTGTGCCACATGAGAGAAGGAGTGGCTCAGTGAGTAAAGACACTGACTGGCACAAGGGAACCTGGTTCAACTCTCAGTGTCGGCTCCTTGTGACTTTGGGCAAGTCACGTTATTTCCCTGTGCCTCAGGCACCAAAAACATAGATTGTAAGTTCCATGGGGCAGGGACCTGTGTCTGCAAAATGTCTCTATACAGCGCTACGTAAAACTAGCAGCGCTATACAAGAACATGCTATTATTATTATGTACCATTGTATCATCTGACCTCTTATCCTACTCTCTCTGTACTTAACTCTCTTAATCCCCCTCAGTCTCTTTCTCTTAGCTCCCTCTCTCTCAGCCCCCCCCCCTCTCTCAAACATCACCACTTTATATAATAATAATTATATCTTTTCTCACAGCACCCCTCTCTCACAATAAATACCTCTCTTACCCTTTTTTCTGCCACCCCCTCTCTCACAGCCCCCACTCTCTTTCTCTCACAGACCTCTTTCTCTCTCTCACAGCACCACCTCTCTCTCAGCACTCTCTCCCTCAATCATTTTACCTGGAGTTGGGCCACGAAACTGAGCGGAGCTGGGGGCGGACCCAACGGCTTGATGCAGTAGTTGAATACAGCTACCAGCATTGGTTGGCTTTCCCCCCATTGTCAAGTGTTACCAGCCCAGCTTGAGGTTCCCCAAGGCACAGAGCCCTGTGTAGTCGCACTGGTAGCACCTGCCTAAAGCCCGCTCTTACTTGTAGTCTCTGAGCAAAGTCACCACAGCCATTCTATCTGAGCCACTGATTGAACTACTTAAGCAGGGATGTTCTTAAAACCTGACCTTTTGGTGGCCCTTGTGGACTGGAGTTGGCCACCCCTTGTCTATATGCCTCAGCTACTTTAGGAGCATCAACATGTGATCAGCAGCTACACAACCTCCCATGGATGGGGAACGTATCTTATTTTAGCACACTGGAAAATCCTTTCAGTTTTGTGTGAACTATTTAATCCATTTCAAATAGCAACATGGGTACTCCTGGAGAAGCAGCTGGAGAACAGATGAACAATATAAATGCATTTTTTTAAATGACAATTTTGATACATTGACCTTGTTCATCACCTAATGCCTGTGCTCAATAAGGATCCGAGGGCTTCCATTATATTGAGAAGTGAGCACTACATTTTGGTACCATGCATGACCCCCAATATAAACCAAGCTTGTCTTCTTTCCTCACACCAGGTACAGATGTAAACATCTGCGAAACAAAACTCCTTGTTGACTCCTTGTTTGTCAGGTCAAATAGTCACATGTGTTTTTTCACAAGTTCCTTTCTTCGGGAACTCATCCAAAGAAGCTCCCGTAACTCTTGCTTTGTCTCAAAACCCATAGGCCTAATTGCACTTCTTCATGTGTTCTTCTAATAACAACCTTTTCTAACAAACTTTTGCAGTTTGAGAATGACTAGAAAAGTTTATGCGACAATTAGCAGGCTGAACTTTGAGACATTTGCCGCTCTCTACCGGTAACGTGAACGTGACCATCACAGGAGGCTACTGCCCACAAATGTTGAAAAGCTGGTATTTATCAAATTTAACGACCCCATGTTTGAATACTGTTACCGTCAAATGGAAAAGTTAGAGGTTAGTTGCCAGACACATTCATGTGGGTTCAGTGCTTGGCTTGTTCTGCTTGTTGATACAAGGGTGATGCTGGAAGGTTCCTAGGACATTCTCATCATATTTCCCCATTGTGCCTACTAAGAGAAAAAAGGTGCTGTATATTAACTAGGGAAGAAAGCTGCAATACCAAGGGTGTGCTGTCAAAGGGACAATTGTCCCTCGCAAGGGTCAGAATTGAACGTTTTGAGGAAGCGGTAAAGGAGAGGAGAAGGATCTCTGTGCAGCAGCTCACCAACTCCAGCCATGAGCTGGCACTGCAGAGCTTACTTCACAGCTCCTCCTTTCCAGTGTGCTGGCTATGGTAAGGTAAGTGTATATATGTAGGGTAGGATGGGGGTAGATATGAATGGAGGAGAGATGGATGTGTGGGCTGAGAGATGGATGGGGGAGTAAGAATGGGAGGGAGAGAAACGGTGTGGGTTTTTGTCATGAAAACATATAGAAAATGTCTGGATTTAAATTTAATTTTCCTACTAGATTGTGGCATCTTGTACTTAAAATAAACTTAAATGTGGCCACCCTATGTATAGAATAACATAGTTTGCAGCACTCACCGCCAGAGTAGCTTTCCTGGGTTTATCTGAGACTGAATTGGATAGGTAAAAAGTAGAAAGAATTCCCGCACTCTCAGGCCTTGAAATAAATGTAAAATAGTAATTTATTTAATCATTGTCACGGCTGTGTATATACATATAACTACACAACATTATGCACCATATACATACATCATACTTCATTGCATCAGCTGGGGCTTTACAATGGGTGAGATAACACGTTAGTCCTGGTCTGGCTCTTGATTGGTTATGCCAGGCCTGATGTCACCGCCTCCCGCTGTCACTCAAATGCAGCTCCTCGGAGGGTGAAGACCCCATATCAACTACTGGCAAGGCCTGCTTATTCCAGGGCTTACTGCCAGGAGGGAAGCAGACTAGTAGCCACAGATCGCATGGCTACACGTGTATCTGGTGTGTGTATCTGTGTACGGTGTGCGCATCTGTGTATGGTGCGTGTATCTGGTGTGTGCGTCGTTTATGGTGCGTGTATCTGGTGTGTGCCTGCGTGTATCTGGTAGGGTGTGCGTGTATCTGGTGTGTGTATCTGTGTATGGTGTGCGTATCTGTGCATTATGCGTGTATCTGATGTGAGTGTACAGTATCTGATGTGCGTCTCTGTGTACTGTACATGGTGTGTGGGTCGTCTGGTACTTGGCTCAGTTTGTTGGGCTTGGCCTCAGGATTAAGATTTGCCAGCACCTGTACAACACCCAGGAAAGTGGAATGCAAAAAAACCCAAGTGCTCTGGACAAAAAGGTTTAACATGCGCATAGAGAGGATAAAATGATTGGAAAAATGAAGGTGTAATACTCAGAGAAAAGTTGATTTCATGCTCTCAGAACAGAAGGCTTCAAACTCACAGTAAAAGAGACTTACAGTATTGCTCATTGAGGAAAAAAGCAAAATGGTTGGAAAAAAAGTTTCATACTTAGAGTAAGAAAGATTGGGACTTATACAAAATAGGAGAAACACAAACTTAATAGTCAATGAAAAAGCACTTTTTTAGAGACAGAAAGCTTAACGCACACAGAAAGAGGTCCCTGGTGCATCAGGCTCCGGTACAGGTTATCCCACCCGTTCCGGCGTTACCGCCTACTCAAGTCAATGGGAGGTGACGTTGGAACGAGTGCGATAATCAGGACCGGCTCTTGATCCATGTGCCCCAATATTTTGGAATAGGAAGAAGGCCAGATGTGTGGTGTAGGAAGGCTTAATGCTCAGAGAAAGGAGGCTTAATTACCTGAGTAATAATATTTAATGCTCAGCGAGATCATTCCTGGAGCACTGGAAAAAAAGGCACAGTGCTTGGGAAGGGGGGGGGGGGGTGGGGGCAGGGTAAAAGGGCCTAATGGACAGATTGTCTATCCTAATTTAAAGACCTGCACTTGATGGATGTGTCAAAGTGAACAGGAGACAGGCGGCAGCACCTATTTGTACACTAGGAGTGCTATATTAAAAAGAAAATTATTAGTATTATACAGTACCTTTCATGTGAAGAAATCAAAAGTATAGCAACTTTAAATAAAAAAAAGTAATTATTATTATAACAGTATCTGTCATGTGAAGGACTCAATAGTAGCCATTTTCAACATTTCCAGAAAGGAAATAAATTGTCTGATATGGCTTTTCCAGTTAAAAGTTGTATACAGTATCTCTTGTCAGACAGACTGTCTACTAGGGCCTATAGTGTGTGTTTAAATAATTCATGCTGTTTCATTTACAAATATATATATTTCCTGGCACGTTAAAGTTTTCTGTTTTAGCTTTATCTGGCAAATGTATTTCCCTGAATAGAGATCTCTGAACTTAATTATAGGAGAACAGAGTGCAATTTATCCCGAGCACTTTGGAGATACTTTTTGGTTGTTACCTTTCTCTTACCTTCAGTATTTCTTTCTTTTTTTTAACATTATCACTGTATATTTGTAAATACACACTGTTCTCCACTACTAAGAAGTTGTTCACATTTTTTAAATCAGAATCTGCTGTTTATGGGAAAGTTATTGCCACAGTATAATGGCATGATATAAAATATATGTATTCATTCATAAACACCATACTGTTCTAGTTGGGACTAATGTGAATATATAAATGTATAATCTATGACACAAGTTTTGTTACTATTAGTATAACAGTATACAGTACTGTATGTGAATGGGTCTTTGCTGTAGTGGGTAAGAGAAAGGTCAATGAACTACAGCATTTATTCATATCACCGGCTACATTGTCTAAATACACAAAGTAAATCCAAGTAAATTATAGGACATTCTGTGATAGATACATTGTATTTACATATAGTGCTCAAATCACGGCCAAATTAATCACTATTCTCAGAAAAGCATATTCAGAAAAAAAAAAAACAGAATGTATAGCAAGTTTAAATTAAAAAAGTAACATCTTTGGCCAAGCAAAACTTTGCAATTAGTCATTGTGTAAAGCTCAAAAAGCAAGAAATAACTCCAAGGGCTTCTATCTATTTTTAAGTAGACAAGGCAATGAATGTAAGGTTGCACACACAATGGGAATACTCTTTGATGAGGATTCAGTAAAGCTTCAAGCAGTTACAGTATGGGTATAGGGAATATTTAGCAAGGTCTCAATGCTGTGAAAAACTGGTGAAAAGAAAGTTACTACAGAGTATATATATTTTAAGTTATGGTGGCTGAAAAAGGCGACAAGAAACCTCCACCGTATAGCATATAGCAAATAAAAAGATTACGTGTTAGCATATTCACACGTCTGCAACCCTGCCTTTCACCATTATCCCCAGCATACAGTGCTCCCACTGCAGCAAGGGATTCTGGGAAATTACATGCAAATAAGCACACCGTGTACTTTTTGCCAATATATATATTAGTGTGTATGTTTGAACAAATAATAGTGTACAGACTTGAGTGTTACAATGTTTAATATAATGATGTTAATTTAGCAATTCCAGTATTAAATTGCTGAAGTTAGATCATGTATACCTTTAATTCATTAGCATTACATCTGCATACTGTACATCAAATAAGCAACAACTGTGTCGCCTTAACTGTCAGCTTTAAAAATGCTGATATCTAATATTGTAATTAATAGTTTACTCTGCTAAAACAAGCTTCTGCTGGTAGGTATGACTTTTAAAGAACCTTTACTTCAACATTATTTCCACAGATTGGGAGACTTAAACTAATTCTGAAAACTGCTTCTCCTCCAAGGTCATGTTTAACACAGCTTGCAGTATCATGTCATGGGAACCATCTGCTTCACAGGGAATGCTGCTGGTAAATTTGCTTTATTTTGAAATCTAAAATTATTTTACTTAGAAAAATGATGACACAATCATTAAACAGCAATTCATTTATGTTTCTTTATTAGATGTTTTGTTGTTCATTTTAACTTACTGCTCTGGTCATCATTTCTCAGACCTCAGCACGCTGGGATCACCGCAATGCTGGAAGCACAACTGTCATTTTATAATGCAAGTCATCAATGTTCTCTTTTAAATAATACAGTATATGCAAATATGTTACAAGAAAGCAAGAAATTTAGCTTTTTACATGAATTTGATAACTTTTCTAGATATATGTATATGTATGTAACAGGTGTTCCCCCGCCCTCTGGGAGATGTCACTGTTACCTGTACTCTCGCTGTGCTGTACTGCACCGACACACTTTATTCGAGCAAATACCCAGTATGTACCTGGCAGATACCTGGAATGCGCCGCTCCTCACCTCTGACAAGCCCCGTTGTGTTTGCCTTCCCAGCCTGGGTTCATGCCTGGCTGACGGGCGGCTGATCTGTTAAATGATAATGATTAGGATTTAATAGGCTGCAATGCTTCGCGTGTCTACCAGATGGCATAAATTCATGAATTGTAAAGCAGTATATATATATATACTGTGCAGTATTGCAGCCAGCGGGAATAAAATGCTTCAATCCCTGCTTGGAAAATACCTCAATGCACTCGGGCAGAAAACAGTCACAAACCTCAAAACACCCGGGTATACCCGAATTCGTGGGACTAGCCCAGCTCGAATAAAGTGTGTCGCCAGTGTACCTGTGTATATGTATGTAACAGGTGTTCCCCCGCCCTCTGGGAGATTACACTGTTACCTGTACTCTTGCTGTGCTGTACCTGTGTATATGTATGTAACAGGTGTTCCCCCACCCTCTGGGAGATGTCACTGTTACCTGTACTCTCGCTGTGCTGTACCTGTGTATATGTATGTAACAGGTGCTCCCTGCCCTCTGGGAGATGTCACTGTTACCTGTACTCTCGCTGTGCTGTACCTGTGTATATGTATGTAACAGGTGCTCCCCCGCCCTCTGGGAGATGTCACTGTTACCTGTACTCTCACTGTGCTGTACCTGTGTATATGTATGTAACAGGTGTTCTCCCGCCCTCTGGGTGATGTCACTGTTACCTGTACTCTCGCTGTGCTGTACCTGTGTATATGTATGTAACAGGTGCTCCCCCGCCCTCTGGGAGATGTCACTGTTACCTGTACTCTCGCTGTGCTGTACCTGTGTATATGTATGTAACAGGTGTTCCCCCACCCTCTGGGAGATGTCACTGTTACCTGTACTCTCGCTGTGCTGTACCAGTGTATATGTATGTAACAGGTGCTCCCTGCCCTCTGGGACATGTCACTGTTACCTGTACTCTCGCTGTGCTGTACCTGTGTATATGTATGTAACAGGTGCTCCCCCGCCCTCTGGGAGATGTCACTGTTACCTGTACTCTCACTGTGCTGTACCTGTGTATATGTATGTAACAGGTGTTCCCCCACCCTCTGGGAGATGTCACTGTTACCTGTACTCTCGCTGTGCTGTACCTGTGTATATGTATGTAACAGGTGTTCCCCCGCCCTCTGGGAGATGTCACTGTTACCTGTACTCTCGCTGTGCTGTATCTGTGTATATGTATGTAACAGGTGTTCCCCCACCCTCTGGGAGATGTCACTTTTACCTGTACTCTCGCTGTGCTGTACCTGTGTATATGTATGTAACAGGTGTTCTCCCGCCCTCTGGGAGATGTCACTGTTACCTGTACCCTCACTGTGCTGTACCTGTGTATATGTATGTAACAGGTGCTCCCTGCCCTCTGGGAGATGTCACTGTTACCTGTACCCTCACTGTGCTGTACCTGTGTATATGTATGTAACAGGTGCTCCCCCGCCCCCTGGGAGATGTCACTGTTACCTGTACCCTCACTGTGCTGTACCTGTGTATATGTATGTAACAGGTGCTCCCCCGCCCCCTGGGAGATGTCACTGTTACCTGTACTCTCATTGTAAAAACAAAAAAAACGGCGCCTCCAAAAAGAATAACAAATAGAGCCTGACCAAATATAAAGTCCAATAAGGCTGAGTGGAAATCCAGAGTAGAATCTTCCCTTATGGCATGAAAGACTCAGTCAGCAGATAGCAAAGGGGTGATGAGTATCTGATCTTTTCCAGTTGTCACCCATGTCCGGCTGCCACGATGAAGGCCATCCTCATCTTAATCACCGTCCATGCCCCCTCCGATGCTGCAGCTTCTCTTTGCAGCTGCTGTGCTGATCTGAAGGCACACACACAGGCAGCCCTGTGAGATACTGCAAAGAGAAGCTGCAGCATCGGAGGGGGCATGGACGGTGATTAAGATGAGGATGGCCTTCATCGTGGCAGCCGGACATGGGTGACAACTGGAAAAGATCAGATACTCATCACCCCTTTGCTATCTGCTGACTGAGTCTTTCATGCCATAAGGGAAGATTCTACTCTGGATTTCCACTCAGCCTTATTGGACTTTATATTTGGTCAGGCTCTATTTGTTATTCTTTTTGGAGGCGCCGTTTTTTTTTGTTTTTATTGTCTATATTGGTTTGTGTGAACCTTTGTTCTTGGCAGCCCCCACTTTAACATTTAAAGTGTGTTTTATTTTATGTTAGTCACCCATGTGTCACTATTTTTATTTGTAGCATTAGCGCTGTTCCCACTGCCCTTTCCCTTTATCTGTACTCTCATTGTACTGTACCCGTGACGCTTACAGGATTGCTGAGTGTCCGTCGGTGGTAGTCAGGAAGACAGGACAGGCTTTTGGATATAGAGCTCTCATCTCGTTCTGGGTGCAGCATCTCCATTTCCAGCAGGCCCCATCAGTGCTGGGTGCAGACCCTGCAGTAAAATCATCTTGCACTCCCCCTGATAAACTGCAGTCACAGGCAGGAGTGTAACAGCAGCAACTGGTCTTAATTGAGTACAGTCGTACACATCAACAATGCCTTTTCTTCTTGTCCCTGGACTCAATCCCCAGGGCTGGAGGCCCCAAAGGTCTGTCCCTGACTCCCACGCTCCGTGGTGGAGTATGGGGTAGTAGTTCCCACTCCCCTGCAGGAGGGATCTCTCTCTCCTACCTGAAGAAGGAGAACTCTCTAAATTTGGATCTGCAGCCCCTTTTGTACACAGTGGAGGGTCCTAGGTCTGAGCCCCTGATAGGGCAGTACACAGGCCTTAGGCCCACCCCCCTGTCACTCAAGGGAGTTGTTTACTGCTGCAGTAGCAAGGGCATAGATATGAACCTAATACTGACTGTGCTGGTACCAGGGCTTAAATTTTAGGTAGGGCATAGTAGTAGCCAAGGGGATACATGGCTACATAGATGATATTTTGTTTTGTCAATAACCAAATGAACCTTCTGTACCATGCACTAATACATCTCTAGAACACTTACACTTGCTATGTTTTACTATTTTCATTACGACAGGGGTTCTCTATTCCAGTCCTCAAGTCCCCCCAGCAGGTCAGGTTTTCAGGATATCCCTGCTTCAGCACAGATGGCTAAATCAGTTCCTGCTTCAGCACAGGTGGCTTAGTGTTTGACTGAGCCAACTGTGCTGAAGCAGGGATATCAGATTATGGTCATAAATGTAGTAATGGCCAAACATGTCAGTGTAAGGGAGGGAGCTCAATGATAAGGGATAAGAGGGTGCGCAAGCAAAGGTGGCTTTTTCACCCCCAATTAGATGTTTTATCCAAAAATAGGACTGTGACGAAACCCCAAGCACCTCGTAGAACAATGAAGAGCTCACAAGTTCATTAGTCAGGATTCCTTTTTGTACACATGGAATTGGATCCTGTGCTGTTAGCTGAAACATGAGATTGCATATATCATTTCTTGATGAGGTTGCAGCTGCAGTAGCAGTTTCTTTAGATCCATTGAGCGACAATACTACTGTGGTCCTGCACAGAAAATGCACCGTCGGTTCAGTACGCTCATTTCTAGGGTTAGTTTATTTGCAATTGCAATTAACGGAATTGGGAATATGACTGTCATGTTTTGAAGTGAAACTTCTTTAGTGGCACCTCATTCCTAATGGGACAAAAATGGATTGTGGGGATAGAAAATGAAACGGATGTGACGTCACAGTGCTGGCAGTTGAGGCCAGGCTGTGTTCTGGCGCCGCTCCTAACCATCACGCTCCCCCCCACACGGCCGCTTACACGCTCCCCCCCATCCGCTCAACATTTTAATCGCCGCCGCAGCTTCTAACGAGCACTGCTCCCCCCACCCGCTGACAGCGCCACCGCCGCCGCTCACCCTCAAAATGTAATCGCCGCCACTCCCTGCTGACATCCTCCGGCCGAGGCATGGAACGGCTCCTGCTCCCGTAACGGGGGGTGGGGGAAGGGGGGTTGAGTGCTGCGTTCCCCACATCACACATCAGAAGGGGATCACTGCCACGGCCGCTGTAGGAACGCTGGTCCCCGCCCGCTGCCATGCCGCGCATGCGCAGTTGTGATGGCGCCGCTGACGGACGCCACACATGCGCAGAAGAGGCTGGCAGCGGCGTCGTTCGCCCCACGCTCCTAGTCCTAACGCCCATTGGCAGCGGCGCCATTCAGCCCTCCACTGGCACACGGCGCAAACCCGCGCGGCACAGGGGCTCGGTCACTCACGCCTGTGCCGGGCGCATGTACCCCGCAGAATTTGCGTGCGAGGGAGGGGTCGTCCAGAATTTGCGTGCGAGGGGGGGGTTCAAAATTTGCGTGTGAGGGGGGGGTCGTCCATAATTTGCGTGCGAGGGGGGGTGTGTGCAGAATTTGCGTGAGGGGGGCACACAACACAACGAGACATACACACACATCGCAGAGAGAGAGAGACATACACACAACGCAGAGAGAGAGAGAGACATACACACACAACGCAGAGAGAGACATACACACACAACGCAGAGAGAGACATTGACACTCTCACACTGACTGACACTCTCACACTGACTGACACTCACACTGACTGACACACGCACACACACTGACTGACACACGCACACACACTGACTGACACACACGTACACACTGACTGACGCACGCACGCACACACTGACTGACGCACACACAGACTGACGCACGCACGCACGCACACACTGACTGACGCACGCACACACTGACTGACGCACGCACACACTGACTGACGCGCGCACACACTGACTGACGCGCGCACACACTGACTGACGCGCGCACACACTGACTGACGCGCGCACACACTGACTGACGCGCGCACACACTGACTGACGCGCGCACACACTGACTGACGCGCGCACACACACACACACTG